>NC_133487.1:4055181-4125807 GCF_025370935.1 Choristoneura fumiferana | reverse complement strand
CTACGCTACTAAGCAAGCTGCTTCCAACCGAAGCAACTGGTCTTTGGGGGAGGCCCACAGATATAGATTACACTAGATAACTCAAACACCTCAATCTGTATGAAAACCAACCGTGTCACTTTTTTATATCTACTGTGACGTCTCAAGAGCGAATTAGCGATGTGAATTAGCGATCGATTGAAATGCGCCGCCCGCCCGCGCCGTGGGGCTCGAGTCAGTCACTAGTCAGGATTAGTCAGCGGTCAGTCTTTGTATGGGGCCAACCCCGACGTTTGGTCGGAGTTCGGGCACGCGAAGTAGGTACATTTGCGTAATCTAGTGTAATCTATATCTGTGGGGAGGCCTATGTCCAAACGTGGACATTCTATGGCTGAGACGATGATGATGATGTCATGAGTCAAAATTGTTTTTTTTTAACAAAATTTTATCACAGTGAAAATTTATGCTTGAACTACCGTCAACAGCGGCTCTAAGGGACACCTTTGCATCTTTGGACCTGAACGCCTTCATATCTGTCAAAAGCTCATTCCCTGAACGCGTCATTTTTCACTGCCTTGACCCACTCGGCGCACCTATTAATCTTGTTCTCATATTTCCTGCGGGAAAAAGGGGATTCCTTTTGTTTTACTCGAGATTTTTTTGGGAAAATGCCGGGGACAGGTAATTCCGGTTCTGTATGCGTGACGTTTTTGTGCTGTAATTAGTTTTTGCGGGGTGTAATGGAACGCGAATTATTGTGGAAGGGTCGGTAATAAAACGACTGAATGTGCAAAATGACCGTTCTGTACAAGGACTAAAAAAAACGACCAGCACGCACAGATGCAGAAGCGTATCTCAAAATGACAAAGCGTTTAAGATTTTGTTTTCAAATTGCATTAGTTTATTTTTATTTAACCCTGTCTCAGAAATGCGTAGAATTAACAAGCTGAAATAAAAACGAAATAAGTACCTACTCTAAATCAACGCAATCAAAAAATGAAGTCATTCAAAAGAGTGTTTCTATAAAAACTAAAGTAGGTGACCGAAAAACCTATAGGGTAGGTACTTCCGGTTGTTGTAGAAACTTCAAATGTGGTAGCAGGGGCAAAGCAATAAAAAAACACTTGGAATCTTATTTTTTTATGTCTGCCTTTCTAATGTCAGTAGCCATTTTAACCATACCTAAACTAACCCACAAAAAATTGGAATACTTTGTCACTTCAAAGTTCAATATCTCAAAAATGGCTAAACCGATTTTGATGAAACATGTCTAAGAACCATCGCTAGAAAACCTGATTTAAAAAAAAACTGCATTAAAATCGGTCCACCCGTTTAAGAGCTACGGTGCCACAGACAGACTCACAGACAGACACACAAACAGCCACACAGACAAACAGACACACATAGCGGTCAATCTTATAACACCCCTCTTTTTGCGTCGTGGGTTAAAAATTACCCCACATGGCATACATGCTTAGGAGAGCGCCTCTGCTAACACTGGATATTCTGCGGTGTGCGAATCCGACTCGCACTTGGACGATTTATTTGTCACTGTCATTAAATTATAATAAATAATATTTAAAATCGACCCAACAACAACAATTATTATTTATCGTGACAAAGTTCTATGTGTTTAGCTGCTTTTCAGTTTAACTTTACCTATAGTCTTAAAATGTATCGTTTCTATATTAAACAACACCTATTATCCTAGAGCTAATAAAAAAATATACTATTTAAATTACTTAAAATGAACTTGGATGCACTAACAAAAAAAAAGTCTCACTTTTTTCATTAAAATTTTAATATTTTACTTAAACAGCAAAAGCCTACTAAAACAGCAAATTGAAGGGAAAAAGCAGAATAATGNCTACTTCATACATTTAGCGGGTGCAAATGTATATTACATTTTAAAGGGAGCATAAACTTTGATATTGCAAATGTTTTTCGAGTAAAAGTGGAGTAAAAGTTACATCGGTAAGGTTCCTGACTTAAATACAAAATGCTCTTGTACAGTAAGCGTCAGAGAAAGGATCCCCCTTTGGCAATGACATCAAAGCGTTCAATATTTTTGTCATGATGCGTAGAGAGCGAGTTTGGTCTAGTGGATAGTGAGTTGGCCTCGACATGCTATGGTTCGCAGTTCAAACCCCGCACCTTGAAATCTTTTTTATTAGATTTTATTTATCACCTGTCGTTGATTTATATTATTATATAAGAGATCTTTGTTTAAGTAGGCCTGAGGTATAAAAAAATGATAGACATGTTGCAAACAATATTTGTTTATTTATCCATAGATTTCTAGTTCAGTAGGTATACAGTTTTCTATTTATGTTAAAAATATGATTATTTACTTAGGTTTTGAGCCGAACTAAATTTACTAATAAAACACAATACCTGGGGGTGACGTTTCGCTTATACATCATATTTATAAAAACATTTACAACACTTATTTACATAGACTGTTAATATTAATTGTGCTGTGATTACTGAGAAAGAACCAACATGCTGAACTATTATAGTATAGCAATTTACATCTTTCTCTTTTATCACGGTTTCTGATAACCCTTTTGAAACAACATTAAAAACAATACCTACGTGAGGTCAGATGGTGCATCATTAACACATGAATACTCGTCAACAAGAGTAACTTGACTGATCATAACAAAGGTCTGTTTATTATTAATTAACTACGAAATAATAGTAATAGGAAATATTAACACTTGCTCTTTCGTTCCAATGCTGCTTTATTGGTGGTGGTTTATCTTACTTTTAGTAACGGAGAGGATAGCCCTCACTATCTATTACTTTCTTGAAGCCGAGTTTTTCATGCTCGAAACCATATTGAAACACGTATCACTATTACGCAACAGTTCCCATGTTTTGTTTACCTCATTATCCAAATTCTTTTTAGACCTTATCTCACTGGAGTCCCAATTCAATACCATCTGACCCCACAAGTTTTCTATTGGATTTAGGTCCGGACTTTTAGCCGGCCATTCAAATACCGTTATGTCTTTTGGCTATTTAGCCAGTCTTTTGACGTTTTTGGACTTATGCACTGAAGAATTATCGTGAACCAGGTAAATTTGTCCTTCAGGATATGCCACACGCACTGACGGTAGCATTACGTCCTTCAACATTCGAGGTATCGCTCACTGTTCATGCGGCCGCCTATTTTCCACTAGCTCGCCTGGGCCATTGAAGACATCCATCCCCAGTAACCTAAAAACAGTTTACCTTTTAAAATCTGTTGCAACATGTGATCTAAGAAAACTTCAAAAGAATATTAAATACACGCCTTGCACGTGATTTAAATAAATGTGATAGTTACACAAAAATAGTAAAAAAGATTTATTATTACTTCTGTGGTTATTTACCTAGTGTTAAACGCCCGCTTGTTCTGAGATCTAATACGTTGTTGGGTTATACCTCTCCCCACTTCTTCTCCACAAAATTTTTCGCCCATCCTTATCTGACTTAAAGCACTTTTCGTCGAAAATTTAAGTAACGAGTGGCAAAGTTTACTCTGTTGGTTCGGTGATCGTCAGTAAGCTTAATTTTTCTGGCGGGTTTATAATTATGGATGTTCGCCGCGTGTAGATGTCGTCGAACCTTGCTAAGAGACACCCAAAAGTTTCAGCACTTGAACGTGTAGATTTGAAGGGTGCCACTGAGTGAACTTGTCACTATATTACGGTGTCGTTCTGATTCATCGGTGTAAGCCACTGGGCGAGGACCTTGGCGATCACATTTCACATCACCCGTCGCTTGATACCTTTGTATCCATCTTCGAACTGTTTTTCTCTGTATAAAAGAAAACAATAACATTAGAAATACATGAAACGTGCTATTTGTGAGATATATTTCAACAATAAATATATTATTAAAAACTTACCGTTACACCCATATCTCGTGCTATTTTCTTTATAGGTTGTTTTTGTTCCCAGAGAACAACAATTTTAGCCTTCAAAAAGTTGTTAATCGAACCATAATAAAAGCTTTTCGTGAACTTTTAAATCGGATAATATTACGACGTGGAGATATTCACACAAGGAGATCGACACGAAACGTAAAGATTTGTAAATTTCGTTATAAATATACCTCAGTTAAGTAAATGAGGCTCATAAAGTATATTATCCTACATTCAACCTTAAGTCGCAGTTTAATACAGCAGTCTTTGATACTTCCTGAAGTTACATTACGGTAGTGCAACAATCGGCATTAAACGCAATCTATCTATTCATATCTATACGCATTAGCTAGAACAGGATGCAAAGATTAAGTAAATATCTGCCACCCTCAAAGTCTCAATATGAAAATAAGTTAGAACCCAGTATATCTACAGTCGCTGCTTCTTTGAAAGTCTCTTTTACTATGCAAGAAGGTTGTGTTTGCTTTGGCGCTTTATCTACTAAGTAAATACTAATGGCACGCAACTAGCATCTATTAATTTTGCAACTATCGTTAAGTATTCAAATGGCCTAGCGGCAAATCGAAGTATTCGACCTGTGCACTACCTGCAGTGAATCGAGTTCGATTCCGAGGATTTCGATATGAGAAATTTGTGAAAAACGATATTTTTGAAAGTTGTTATTCACCGCTTGGAGAAGATTGACTGTGAGCATGAATGTAACTTGCAATGCGAGTATTGAATATTGAATTATAAGTTGTTGTCCGCTCGTGGAATAATAATAAAACAATTATTACCTACACAATTCGGATCGTATTCGGATATTATTACTCAGGTTCTCTTGTCTCACTCACACCTGCGAAGATCGTATCAATTCGAATGTGGTTAAAAAATATATTATCAATGATCAATGCCTTTTTAATTTTTTTTTACTTATTTAATTGATCAGGAAAATACTACAAAAAATAAATAAACCAAAACATAAATAAAACAAAAAGTGGATTTGAACCCGAGATCTCCCTATGAGCACTTGTCTCAGAGCTCGTGATAGTTAACCGCAGGGCCAGACAGTTCTGTCACGTGTCACACAGGGGGTTCCTTTTCTCTGACGCTTACTGTACAGTCGGCGGGTGCCCTAACATAACATATACAACCTAACATAAGTATTCTCTGGGTGCGCGGTTGGTTCCGAAAGAGTGTGACGTCTGTCGACGCAACATAGATGTCGCTAGTGCTGCTGCTTAAGTAGCAAAGTAGAAATAAGCAACCTGAGATATGTATGCATAGGAAAAATTCGTGTCTAGATTCCTGTCCAGCAGTGGTGTAGGGGTTATAGCACGCAGCACGGAATGCTAGGGACCTGGGTTCGATTCCCAGTGCTGTGTCTTTTTCTGGTTTTTCTGTGCATCCATGTCTCAGTTTGTATTTTCGATATAAGTATCCACTTTTCTATGCAACTAGTATGAAAAACTGTATGTATATAAGTAAGAGAACCGACCGTATATGCGTTATATAGACAATCATTTACTTAATGAACTAAAAGAATTTCTTTGCTCACCCGCGACCTAATGAATGCAATAGTTTAATGTCAACTGCACGTCAACTTTTAGAAAAGATTGCTTTTTCCGATGCAGAGACGTTTATTATTGAGGAGTCCTAGTGCTTCACTACCCATTCCATTCCACCATATGCATTACGAGGAGCATAAATTGCTTAGCAACTGTGATAAAGTAATTGAAATTCAACCCGTGACATATTTGTTATTGAGTAATAGCTCCGATGGTCAACTGTGGTCTTCATCATCAGTTCCAATTCACCAAATAATGATTTTCAAAAGCAAATGCACGAGTTACTACTAAATATATCAAAATTACCATAGGCGTCGCTACAACATTTGAAGAGTTCCCTCGATTCCCTTGGGATCCAATCATCAGATCCTGATTTGGTGGTTATGGGATTAGGTGAAAACATTCCTAGACGAACGCAAAAAATAATAATTCAAATCGGTTCATAAATGGCGAAGTTCTGAGGTAACAAACATAAAAAAATGCAACCGAATTGATAACCTCCTCCTTTTTTGAAGTCTGTTAAAAAGTTGGAAAACACCCCGACTTTGTCACTACAAAATTTAATATCTCAAAAACAGCTGAACTGATTTTAATAAAACATGTCTAAGAACCATCGCTATAAAACTGCTTTCAAATAAATAAAAAACGCATTCAAATCGGCCCACCCGTTTAAGAACTACGGTGCCACTGACAGACATACAGACACACATAGCGGTCAAATTTTTAACACCCCTCTTTTTGCGTCGGGGGTTAATTAAACGGTTCAACTCACGAAAATAAGACAGATATATTACGAACTGAAAAAATCGAACTTCGTATGTTGCCGTCCCGCTGACACTTATATAATTTAATACGAGAAAGAGAGGGACGGTACGATACAAATTTCGATTTTCTAATTTGATAGTAACCACCCCAGAACCGGTGCGACTAGTTTCGATGTTTTCGAAACATCTTAAAGGCTAGTGCTTTCACGACGGATATGAAGTTTACAAATTTATTTTAGTTAGCGGGCGTTTAAATTAACTACGCGAGTAGGTTTGAACTTGGTCGATTTTTACATAGCGTTGTTATACTCAACCGCATAAACTCGCAAGCCACGCCAGAAAACTTTTTATCAAAACGGGGGGTGATTCCGCTCGGATGTCTGGCCTAATGAATTTCTGAAGTGAGCCCAATCAAACTTTCCTCGTTTGCTGTGATGTATTCCGTCAGGCTTAGATCATGTGCGGTACCAGTTGGTGTGATAGATTGTCTAAAAGGTCACTTTTTTGCAAAGAAATGTGTCTGATTTAGAGTTTGAGAAATGGATTACATTGAATGAACTAAAAGAATTTCTCAAAAAAAAAGAAAAAGAACTAGAAGAAGAACACAACTCTTTTGCTCTGAAGATGAGAACTGGTTGAGTTCGAAACGCATCAGTGTAGTGTGGTGTTCTTACAGTGTGGAGGTGGAGGAACTGCATAAACACGCATATTTTGCATAAAAGCTATCATAAAGTCGCGGGTGAGCAAAGAAATCTCTTGCCGTCCAGTCAAAAAATAAAAAAAAAACATTATCGTATAACCTCGAAAATTCATCGACGTTTCAGCCACATTCCAGAGGCCGTAGTCACAAGCGAGTGGTCTAGTCGTGACTGAAACTATCTTAACTATGTTTCTACTTAACTATTTAATCTATCTACTTAAGTACTATGCTTATCCGTTGCCTAGTACAGTCAGCATCAAAAGTAGCTGCACACTTTCGTTTTTGTCGTTTTACTGCCACGTATTAAACGCCATGTAATATTGCCAATATTTCGATGCGACAGAGTAAAAAATGTTCCACTGGTTTTGATGCCGACTATACCCATAACACTTTGCGTTCTTTGGGATCGGGACTAGGTAAATTGGTATTAATTATCTCGTAATATTTTTTTTTCTAGCTGTTGCCCGCGACTCCGTCCGCGTAGTACTCGTTTATAACTATCCCGCGGGAAGTATGTAATTTTTCGGGATAAAAACTATCCTATGTCCTTCCCCGGGACTCAAACTATCTGTATACCGAATTTCATTGAAATCTAATGTCTTAAACTTTCGTGATTTTCACTCATAGTCAAAATACCACGCACAGGACTTATCACGCTAACACACACGAGTAATATTTACCTCGACGTTTCGGCAACATTACAGTAGCCGTGGTCACGAGTAGACTGAAGTGTGTTTAGTGTTGTGTGTCGGTGTGATAGGGTGACTAATAAAAGTGACCAAGTGCGGGTAGTTCGTGATACGAGTGCCGGCACTATTAGTGATCAAGTGCGGGTAGTTCGAAGAACTCGCGCTGCTAGGCAGACTTGACACCCCACACTTCAGTCTACTCGTGACCACGGCAACTGTAACGTTGCCGAAACGTCGAGGTAAATATTACTTGTGTAATAATAGCGTGATAAGTCCCGTTTCGTAGCGTGATAAGTTCGAAGTTCGAAGTTCGAAGTTAGATTATTTGTTACTCAATCACGTCTAAACCGCTGGACAGATATCAATGAATAGTCAAGATACCACGCACAGGACTTTTCACGCTAACACACACGACTAATATTTACCTCGACGTTTCAGCAACATTACAGTGGCCGTGGTCACGAGTAGAGTCTACTCGTGGTATTTTGACTATTCATTGAAAACTGTTCAGAGGTTTAGACGTGATTGAGTAACAAACATCCAAATATCCTTCAGAAACTTTCACATTTATAATATTAGTAGGATTATTAGAATTGTAAAATTAAAAAGTTAAGACAAACTTAATTAATTAAACAAATTCCAACATTGCACCCATACGTCTAATCAAAATTTCATTTCAAACTCCTGTCTTTAATACAAAGTATTACGAGTATATTGAATTGGAAGTACCTACAGCCAAAGAGCGACCACGTAGGTCGTATGCGTACAGAAATAGACGTTAAAATTGATTGAAACATGTTTACCGAGAAGAATGTTCGTTCCATTTCACGCTTCCTTCTTCATATGTTCGCTAAGAATTTGTAACGGCATAAGTTGAGGGAGAACATGAATAAGGTTGCTAAAACTCGGGATTTAACGGAATGTTTCTTAATTTCAAAGAGTGCTACGAATGTCTAAAAGTGTTTTAAAAAGATATGATGACTGATGATGTAGATCGAGTTCGTTATCTTTAGCTTTTTCCTGCAGCTTCGCTCTTGTAGAAGAATAAATAAAGATAGTTCCCGTTTCGAGAAATACGTATGCCAAATTTCAAGTTAGTTCCATTTTAAGTATTTTATCTAATATAGTTGAAATAGACAGATAAACAAACGATAAAAAGGTTCCGTTGAGCACTTTTTGGAACGGACCCTAAAAATGTCTAAAAAACAGACAACTATAACAATAGCGTTTAAAGTAGTCGATATAATAATTCTCGTAATAATTATTCACTCAAAGATTAAAACGTAACCGCATTATTTAAGTAATGCAAGAGGCACTGGTCTCTAAACTTACATACCGCCATTCTTCATACACCTCATCTGATTATAGTCTGGCGACTGATTTCAGATAAAAAAAAACAAAAAAAAGTGCGTAAGTCTGTTTCACGCAGAACAACCGATCCGGATTTATAGATAAGTAGATAAAACGTTTATTTGTTACTGCAAACACACAATCAAAATTACAGAAATTAAAAAATAACAGTCCTAACTTAAAAGTAAAAAAATATATATATTGTTTGTGGGCCATGGCTCAGTGTAGGTAAGTATGTAAAGTCAGATTCAAAAGTAGCTGCACACTTTCGTACTTTGTCGTTTTACAGCCACGTACTTAACGCCATGCAAGATTGAACGCGACAAAGTAAAAAAGTGATCCTCCACTTTTGATGCTGACTGTACCTACTAAATTCTAGCAAAATCTGTCGATTCATTTTAGCGTGAGAAAAGTAACAAACACATCCAGAACATTATAAACACGCACGCCAAACCTTGCATACGCAATTAGTGATATTAACAGGATATTAGTTAAGAGTTAAAGTCAAAAAATTCTATTTGAAACTCATCTGGTGCAGCGTGCTATTAAACTAATCCACGTTATTAAACAATCTCATCGCGCGCGAGATTGCACATGGGGTTTAAGTGTTACGGATATTGCTTCGCAACTATGCCATGCAGCTGGGGTGCGCTGAAAACTGAGATTTCGAAATCATCACGACTTGAATCAACAGGCTATTAACTAGATTAGCTTAGGTAGGTACAAGTAATAATAATCAAAAATTATATTGCACTAGCTGTGTTGCCCGCGACGCTGTCTGCGCAGAATTCGTTTATCGCTATCCCGCGGGAATTATGCGATTTTCCGGGGTCAAAACTATCCTATGCCCTTCCCCGGGATTCAAACTATCTGTATACCGAATTTCATTTCAATCGGTTCAGCGGTTTAGACGAGAAGTGGTAACAAACAAACAGACAATAATATTAGTGGGATTGTGAAACTGCAATGAGAAACCGATTTACTAAAGCGAACTTATTCAAAAAGTTAACATTTATACAAAAATTGTCCTTTATCCAGTTAGCAGTTGAAATTAACCTATTGGTAAAATTTCCATAGTTTTTTGGCGTCTTTTGTCTGTATAATATTGACAGGGCAAAACCAAATAAAAATTGCAACATCGGCAACCCTGTCCTTGTTTCAAAGACAGGCATTCAACATTTTGCCCTGAGCTAATTAAGGGCAACTTCATTCTGTTTGATGACATGCTATATTTACTAATTAGGGGAGTATGTTGTGTTCAGTTCGCTTAGCATTCCAAGAGTTTGCTACGCTGAGGGCTCCCCAGTCTTTTCAACTTGAATTTGAGTTAATTTTATGAGTGGTATGAAAAAGTTGAGGTTGCGTAGGTAGTTTAATTAATTTTAGGAAGTAACGAGATACGGGAGCCTTGTATTAGTAAATAATTTTATTTGTCTATAATAATGTTCAAATAGTCGATGCGGGGGCAAAGACCGTCAAACTCGAGTGGGACTCGATGGGGCAGGTCTGTTGAACGCATACGGATCGCCGGGCAAAAATTACCATCAATTGGGATTCATGCGCCGGGAGACGGAGCTATGGTAGGCCAAAAGGGAAACAACGGGACGATTGGGAACGTTCCGATCCAAACTGATAAGATTTTATGAAAGGGGTGAAAAGAAAAGGGGGAGAACTTTGCGCATCAGTGGGACCAAGGAGTTTCACAACCAAATAGCCTGAGCAGTAAAAGAGTATTAAGAATTGTAAGAAGAAAAGTTCTAAGAGCATCAAACAGTAGTAACATTTATTATTAAATCGCTCTTTAAGGTAGCATAGATTGATAGCAAAATGATGGAACTCTGAGGGCGTCTTTATAATTATAACTGTTTTTTTTTTTTGTAATATAATAATGTTTCCACAAAATTTTGAATAAACCTAGGTCCTACTATTTAGTTAGTAAATAAACATACCTAGGACCAAATGACTAAACAAATAAGCGCCTAAACAATAAAGTAAGCCTCTTTTGTTATATATTTTAGAACAATACCCAAATTAAATACAGTACTTGCCTGGAACAAGCCCTACCTCACTAGTTACCCGAACAAATATTTGAATAGTGGGCGTGCTACTAAATCTGATGATGAGAATAATAATTGTTGTGATGTAATCCCGGTGGATTCTCTCCAAGAATATTTGTTCAGTTGTATAAACGTTGAGGGAGAAAATTCCTCGAGTGGCAACATAAAACGGATGACAAAGCGTTTCCAGGTCTCCTATTAAGTAAAGTAAGGACATCTTGAGAGTACCAGGCAACCGGTGGATGCAAGTGGCGAGTTGTCGTTCAATGTGGCGTTCTAAGAGCCCAGCTGGATGATGATGAATTTGAATGACGAATATCGTAGGTATAACATTAGCAAACCTAACCTAATAAGAAAAGAGTCTTTTAGCCAATTAGTCAAAAGATTTTGTAGTTAAAATAATGAAAATCCATAATGGTTTACTTTTGATCCTTAAAAATTGCATAGACCTCGCAAGCATCAGCTAGTTACACCATAGACTAGAACATAGAACTAGGTAGAAGTTTTAAGAAACGGTGTAGAACTGAATCGAATTATGCATCATTTGGTTCAATAGTGCGAAATCCCCTCTACACAATCTCCATCGTAAACAGCGGAACTATTTAAGTACCTACTCGTAAACATTTGAATACGACTCTATTGACAATCGAGTATGTGCATGTTCAGGATATTGTTGAACGCCTAGACAGATTTCGCTAGTAATCGAAGTTTATATCTTTAATTATAAAAAAAATAACGACCTATCCTTAATGCACCTTTCAGTAACTCAACTCTTATTTCAAACGTATCTGCATTAACAACTATCTTTACCAAACAAATCCCTTATTTTAAATTTAAAAGTCGTTGTCACGAAGTAAAATTCCTAGCACTTACAACAACACAGTGTGACTATGTATTTAAAGCCTCGAATTCTACAACGTCCGTTTTAAAACAATAATGTTCTGCTGAAAACTACTCGCTTTAAAAACCCGGGCACAAGTCCAAGAGAATTAGGTAAATTGTCCAAAGCGGAACATGCGTTTTTATTCGTGTAGCTAGTCTACTTCAATAGGAAGTCGGAAGTTACAATTTTGACACACCAAAGAGCATTAAAGCTGGTCTTGGTGGAAGTCAGAAGCGTATGGTTCTTGTTCAAAATATTCCTTTAGTTTCAAGGTTGTGTCTATTTTGCCCGTTAATTCGTGACCTAAAGCTTCACTTCTGGTCCGTTCCCAAAAACATACTCGAAGCATATTTTTTACTATTTGAGTGAACTTATGTAGGTAATTATTTGCTGGGCCATCCTTGGGCTCATTTACTTTTAAGGTCGAAAGTCTTTCAGTGTTGTCAGTAAAATGATGTTGCAAAAAAAAACTTTTTGCGGTACGCCATAATCAATTAAATAAAAGCTTGGAATGGAAGTAATATTTATATTGCGAAAAAAGTCACAATCAAAAACTAATTTCTTACAAACACTCTATCACAGGACATAGCTCACTCTTAACAAAACTTCCACTGACAGATTTACAAAACTATTACAAACTTACAAGAAAGTAGGTCTTTCTAACCATTACTATTTGCACACCGCTGCCTGCTGTGTCTTAATACATTGTCAACGTAGCTCCGACTCCCCTACTAGGATGAAGGAACTCATTTGTCCTGGGTCTGATCAATAAACGGAATGTTTTAAGGTTTTATGATGATAAAGTGTACTTTGTTGTCCTCCGCCAAGAACGAGAAGTCATCCATTAAAGAAACGCTTCTGAAGAGGTAATTGAGTTATTTTTGTGATCGTAAAAGAGGAGTAAATATTAAGAAAAAAAAACTGTCTTATGAACAAAAATAAAATATTGTTATTCTTGAAATTTTGGTCAAAAATGCTGTCCGCGTTGAATGTGTTTTGATTTTATTTCGTACTCTTTTAAATCTGTAAAGAATTGGATATTCTTATGTGTATTATGTTTCTGTTTTCAAAAGATGTTAATCAATATTAATTTCACTTTCACTTAAATCAAAAAATAATAACAAATACTCAAAACACTAGTCTAAATAAAAAGTACAAAAAACTTCTGCACCCAAAAACTAGTCTAAATACAAAGCTAGGTAAAGTTATTTGTAAAAGGAGATCTTTAAATGGCTCGTACATTAAATAAGCGTCAAACAGAAAATAAAAAACGTTAGTTTTGAAATCATAGTAATAAAATACAAGTTATTATTTTGAATAAATAATTGTGTAATTCAGATAAAAAACCACCCGGTCCCACTGTATCAACCTGTAACGTAGTATCTCTGCCACCACTCTCTGCTAAAAGATGCTCATGAATGTCTCTTTATTTGATACTCTTCCAAACGTCATGCCTTTTCATTTCGGTCTGCCTTTACTACGACGGCCATTCTGTAGAACCCAATACGTAGCAACTTGAACCCATCTTAACTGGTGCATAAAGGGAGTCATTTTTCTGAACAAAAAGTAGCTTCCTAGTGCCAGCATCTACCCGTATTGCTTTTTTAATCCCTTATTCAGGGGCGAGGACCGGTGTGCAAATCCAATTTCCATACAAATACCCTGCAGCGCTGGCCGACAAAGTTACTTCAAACTGAGGCTGGCACCAGCTGTAATCAAGTTACCTGGGTCACATTTTCAGAATTGGTACGTAGTCGGTGACAGCTGGTCATTTAAAGAACCAATGTATCTATTGGAATTGGGGAATTATGATTATAAAATATGCATAATGTCACATGGGTGTAGCTGTGTTTCCTACGTGGTTAAAGAGCGCAAGTTTTAGTGCAATAACACCCACCATTTAGGTAAATACTTTACAATTTTTTAGAGTTTCATACCCCAAAAGGAAAAAGGAATGTATCACTTCGTTGTATTCTGTGTGCCCGTCTGTTTTTTGAAACTCTAAACTCTCTTTGTTATTTATTTCAACCGTCAACATTTTTATATACTCGTAGTTTATCGAAAATACAAACTGAAATATAGATGCATAGAAAAACCAGAAAAATAAGACCAGCGCTGGGAATCGAACCCAGGTCCTCGGCATTCCGTGCCACGTGCTATACCACTACACCACCACTGGACAGTGATACAGACACGAATTTCTAATATGCAGCACATATCTCAGCTTGTTTGTTTTCTAATTTAGTCACTTAAGCAGCGACACTAGCGACATCTATGCTGTAGCCCTCATCGAGAAACTTTCAGCACCCCATTGGAACTAACCGCTCACCCGGACAAGAGATGTCGTTATTAAGCAATCAAATTAAGATTGGTTTTTGGGAATCTTCTTGGGGTTTTACGGGATGACCGTAAAAGTAACAAAAAAAATTGGAATTGAAATAAAAAATACAAAAAGATTCCAAAAAACAATCTTAACTCGTAGTTTACTTGATCAAGAGACTTTTTTAAATCTTATTTTAGGAAAACTGAAACCCTTATTTTTTAAAAAGCATTGTTGGCACATTTTTTCAATATTAATGTTCAAAACCATGCAACTAACACTGAATCTTAGGATGGTAAAGAATTTTCTTGGTCAACTACCGCAAAATCGTCTAAGTTTGACCGCTTAAAAAAAAACTTTTGTGTAAGAACACACTTTTGTGTTTAGGTTAGGTTACACTAATGACGAAGCAGGTTGCGGATCTAAAATTTGTTTTGTTGACAAAGCCTGTTGCAGGTTGCAGATATTACGTTGTTAAGTAAGTTTATGGTGTAATTAAAAAAATAAATATAAAATTGATTGTGTGACTAACCTGACCAAAGTTGATTTTTAAATTAATTTGTTGATACTTATAGAGCAACTTATTTTCAGTGATGTACCTTCTTTTGTGTTAATAACACAATTGCTGCATAATACATAAATTATCCTTATTTTCAAATGATTTTAAGCCGCTTTTACAGCGGGCAAAATTAATTACCTTGTGTTTCGTCCATGTTAAGCCAATGACAGTATTTGCATTTTTTTAGTTTTGACCCATCAGAACACACCGGCACTTGAACGAGCTGTAAAATTAGAAATGAATTCTGAAGTGAAAATCATGTACTATTTTTGAAAATTTGTTTGAGTTTTTATTTGACCCATCGGGCAAAATACACATACGGCAGAATCGGATAATTAAACGGTACAAATGTATTTAGTTGACCTGGCAATTCTTAACAGTAAATACGCAGATAACCATACTCGCAACAAGTATGCCGACCAAATTCAGGTGGTAACCTTATCATTAACGTAATTGCGCCGTTACGGCTGCAGCCGTGCAAATGAAAAGGCCGGAGCTGTTAAATTTAATGTGATACTTTGTTTTGTGTGCATTTAACGTAGCGAGTTTGTAGCAAGTTACGACTGAAAAATAGGAGACGGAATTTCAATACACCTACTGGCTGGGTTTGTATTGAAAGGCCTGATAAATGAGTACCTACGGTGCAAATTTGTCTGTCAGCAATTTTTTTTCCTAAATATTTTATTAGCACTGACTTTGTTCATAGATATGATTAGACACTACGTAATTAATAAAATAACATATTTATTTCAATTTGTACTTGTCAGTTGCGTTTTAACAGAAAATCACCACAATTAAATTATGTAAATAATATGAGACTTCGCTAAAAAAATGTATTCATTTAATTTATTAACGCTTATATTTGCTTAAATTTACTTACTTGTATTTGTATACTGTCACACTGGGCAAAGTAAAAAAAGTATTTAAAAAACAACGCAACCTGGTACAAAGTAATCAATCCTCCTTTTGATTCTAAATAAACTATTTCAGATTTTCAGTTATTTTATTTAATAAATAAGAACTTCTATATTTTTATAAAGTGTCGCTAAACTTGACTGTCTTTAGTGGTATAATGGTACAATAATAATATATTGGTATAATGTAATAGTCAGAATGAAATATAATATATTATTATGTACTTATATCAAACTGTTTTTTATCATTGTTAGGTACGCATGAAATAACGTGTTACTCCAAACTTTCTCTCCCCACAACGCAGATAAGCTTACAACAAAATAAAATATCACTTTTCCTTCGTCTGAGGCTTTACATTAGTTATTCCGAAGGCGCTCAACATCCCCCAGTTCATTATAATGTGTCACGTAAAACAATTTCCAAGACTCTTAGCCGAGACCGAGTAATACACAATACAGTGGCCCAAAAAACCAACGTAATCAGACCCCCGTTTCTGTCTCTCGTCCTATTTGATTTCGTCAAAAGTGTGCACGGAAAGGGATGAGGAGATCTAGTAAGATTGGACGCTAGTTTCGAAATGATTGGTGAAACTTGAGATCTAAGTCTTCTTAGGAGTAACAACGAGGGTTTCATACTACAAACTGACTTGTATGTATTATTATACAAACAAGCTGTATTGTTAGTCGTTAGTGTTTCCTTTTCAGATTAAATATAACGGAAAGAAATAATGAAAATAATTTGGCATAAACACAAGATACAGTAGTAAATTACTAAAGAAATAACTGATTACCTAAAAGCCCAACACCACTGTGGAACGAAACTACAGCGCTGATTTCCAGCTGCAGCCAAAATAAAAATATATGAAAAAAATATATGTTTCACACCTGAAAAATATGTACAACACTTACGTACGCTATTTTGCTGAGTTTAATATTCTTTCTTAGACAAAATATTTTTAATTCAAGCATAATATTTCTGAAGGTATTTTTTTGCCACGTTGTAGTCGGATCTCTACAGAGGTATTAAATTTAAAGGCAAGCCAACCTCTGGAAATTATTAGAAACTAGCGTTTACCGCGGCTTCGCACGCGTAAATCATTAGATACAGCAGTTGATTTGAAATTCCGGGATTTTATTAAATTCACGTGGAAATTCCCTAAAATTACATCGCGGTTTTCATTGACGTTAAATTAAAACACCATGCCAAATTTCATGACTAAACCAGCGGTTGTTTTTCGAGATTTTATCCCTATTCCGTGGGTATATCGTGATAAAAAGTAGCCTATGTGTTATTCCAGGTGTCCAGTTATCTTCATACCGAATTTCATGACTCTAAGCACAGCGGTTATTAGTTCGGGATTTTAGCCCTATCCCGTGGGAACATCGGTATAAAAAGTAGCCGGTGTGTTAATCCAGACGTCTAGCTACCTACATGCCTAATTTCATGACTCTAAGCCAAGCGGTATTTTTTTTTTTTTATCCCTATCCGTGAAATATCTGGATAAAAAGTATCCTATGTTTTAATCCAGGTTATAAACTAACTTTTTGACAAATTTTATCCAAATCCGTCTAGCCGTTTCAGCGTGAAGAAGTAACAAACATACTCACTCACTCACAAACTTTCACATTTATAAATTAGTAGGATTCCATAATGACATTTAAAACTTTATAAATATACGAAATGAAGTTAATAAAATAAAAACGCTTAAATAACCTTATTAATACAAGCTTGTTTTGCTGTGCTTATTGTTTATTTTAATTGTATACTCATACCATTCCAACCTGATTATTATTATTTGACTTATAATAAGTATTAAACAAAATACAAATTAATAATAATAAGAACATATTTTCCTATGTAATTTCTATCGCCGTTTCCAGTTAACGCTGACCGTATTATACGCCCTCGGCGTATAAGTACGTTTTTTTATGATAGAGGCCAGATAAACGAAGTAGCGGGTCACCTGATGTTATTTGGTCACCACTGTGCATAAACACCCCCAGCGCTTTACGCGATGCCAGTGCGTTGCGGTCCCTGCAGAAAATTGTACACTCGCCTCTTAAAGGCACCCAGGTCGTAACTCGATGGGAAGTAGTAGTCGTAGTAGTCTTGTGGCGGCCTGCTAGACCGCCACAACCTAAGTCCGCGCGCCTGCGCGATGCAGCGGACGGTTGTGCAGCAACCGAAAATCAACAGAGCTGTCCAAAGGAGCTGTCCGATCTCCTAGCAAGAGAAAAACCTCATAAAAATTTGCGTTAAATATTTTATTTGTTGTACATATACCTATCTAATTGTAAATAAATTGTAAATAGTGCATCGCATCTTTTCTACCGACACGACAACCTTTTACCATAGTCTTTATTCTATGATACGTAGATTTCAAGGTATCGAGTTGTGAAGGGGTTAAAAGTAGTTCGTGTGAATATAATTATGTATACACGGCTGCGTCGAAAGTTTTTTTTTCTTTGAACTTGGCTACGAGTAGACACGCTACCGCGTGTCTAGATCCGAAATACCTATACAAATTTCCAAAGGTAACTGGCTGCATAATTGATCTTATAGAAATACAAATTCAATAAACTTCATGTAACACTACAAATTAGTAGAATAAAAGCGATCTTTTCCAGACATAAATCAATAGGTAATAACAAATCACTGATGAAATATTATCAAATGTAAAAAAGTGAGCTTTATTCTTCCAGTGTTCCTTGTTTCGTCTCATTTTGCTATACCACAAGTAATTAATCAATTTGTAAAGGTTTAGAAATAAAAAAATGTATTCCATCTTGAAAATGGTGCGTATGGAACGATCCATTAGTCCCTAATGTTCCGTTTCTTATACTTAGCGCTGGTGTCATAAAAAATACAATTTATTCTTTGTGAGAACCACGCAGCTATTTTGACGAGAGCAGCCTTTAACTTGATTACTGGCACTCCGTAAAAGCCTCTATAATGATGCGCAGCTGCTCATTACGAAAAAAAAATTACTAATTCCAAATTATCGGCGTACTTTTGTTTTTGCTGTCACTCGCTCTACGCTATTTGCAAAGCGAAAGCCAAAATTTGAACATGAAACTACCGTGAGACTCACTCATATTAAATTATACTATAACGAATAACTCACGTCTTAAACCGAGTTTAGCTCGACATGCCCGAAACATTACGAGCTAAACTCGATTTAAGACGTGAGTTATCCGTTATAATATCATTTAATATGAGCCAAAATTTGATTTATTTAATAAATAAACATATTATGGTATTCCTGCTGCCACTATGTATAAATTGTCTGATCCTTTGTGAGCAACGAAGCCTGATTCAAGACACTGCTAACAAGAGGCAGAAAACGACATCAATGCGGTGCTGCACCAAGCTCCGCAAACTTTTCTTGTCTGGCCTGTAAACGAGCATGTCGCTCTCGCATCAGTCTAGTCAGCCACGAAAGACGATGTGTACAACACGCTAGAATTTGTCTGAAATACACGCAAAGGCCTAAATGATGATGTACTTATTGTTTGTTTATTGTTCTTATTGTTTATTTTCTGGTATTACTTATTCTTTAACTATGTAACTAATGCTTTGTCTTTAATCTGTCGAAGTGACGACTTTGGTAAGGGTCAAATAAAGTCGCTGGCGTAGACTGACAGGGTAAAAATTGGGCAATGATATTATATAAAGTATATAAAGAGTAGTAGTAGATATGTCATTTAGCTCTCCGAAATGTAGCGAAAAAAGCGACAGGTGTTTTATTACAACGGACGAAGTTTTATTTGTTGCTCAAATTACCACGGCTTCACCAATCACCACAACCACAGCCACAACTCATCAAAAATTATGTCCACTGCGCTACCAAACAATGATCCTCTTTTCTTCTTTTCTGAATCCAAATATATCGGCTAGAGTGAATAGGTTGTTACTGAACCAGTGAGATAAACCTTTGGCCTCATTTGCACTTTACATCAGGTGAGATTGGGGTCGATCTCGGACAGTTTTAAGAAAAAGAAAATATCGAAAAAAGTGATCATAATGCACAAAACTATGCCGTTCTAAATTAGAAAGGATTTTATAAAGATTTTTCCAAATAAGTAAAAAAATATGCGTTAAGATATTGGCCCTTTTATCTTTTTGATAGTTCCATACATTTAGACATTAGAAATTGAAGCTTATTACTAAATTGAGATTTAATCATTTCCTGCAAGACGATCTAAGTAAAGGTAATTCCATGTATTTGTCAATATATTAAGCGATACATCACACGCAAAGTTCAGGGTGCGAGTAAGTATACCCAAGTTCATGTACGACCCTTGGAAGGGGTTAGGTTTGACATTGATTGACGATCAGCAATGATTTCAGGATCCCAATCAGCTAAAGTATGTAATTGGTGATTTAAGGCAGCTCACGTAAGTACACATAAAAATAAAGGAATGAAACTTGTGCCACATTTCGCTAAGTTTGATAGTGTGTGTCAATGTCAAGTGTTTCAATCCAAAATAAAAAGAGAGGGTTAAAATGTTACTTTGATTGAATAATGACATAATAGGTATTTTAAAATGTAATGCCCTAAAGTTTTGAGTTGGGTTGTGTCACTATCAAATTAAAGCAATGATTTCACGCTCTGAAGTGGATAAGTTTTTAAGCACAATACGCAACACCGTAAAGTCACCAGCATTAATAACTGCCACAGCGGAGCGTGCAAAATAATCTGACACGTCCTTCCGGCCCTAGAAATAGAGTCGTATCAGATATTTATGCACGTATGTTGTGTCAGATATTGGTGCTGGTGACTGTACCTACTTATGTTTATCTGTTGCCTAATTCCCATAACACTAGCTAGGTCAATTAGATATAATGTATATTTTTGTGCCTGAGTATTTTATTCCCATGAATTTAATTGTAAGTGCTTGTTGTGCGTGTATTGGAAAAATTATGTATGTTTATCGTAATAATGCAAAAGTTTGTGTGTATATTTGTTTTATTACTCCTCCACGCTAAAATATCATAACCGATTTAGATGAAATTTAGTATGTAAATAGCTGGGCATCTGGAATCTGGATAGGCTACTTTTTACGTCGATATTCCCACGAAACAATGATAAAAATGTATCTCGAAATTTCAATCGCTAGGAAAAGACATGAAATCTGGCGCGTGTTTATCACAACTTTATGAAATCCACTTCTTCAATTTCACATTATTTTTGCATCGGGGGTCAAAAAAAAACAAAGGTGAACAGCAGGTATACATAGTTACAAACAATAAGGATTGATAGCGTTAGTGGTAGTAAACGAGACAATTTTAATACACCATACTTGGCTTAGTGATTTGATCTACGGCCTCTCAAGCAGAGGATCGTGGGTTCAAACCCTGTCGCACCTCTTAGTTTTCAAAACTCATGTGTGAAATTACATTTGAAATGTACCTGCGCAACCTGCGAATAAATTCAATGTTGGTGTGTGTGAAGTTCCCAATCCGCACTGGGCCGCGTACGGCCCTAGCCCTTTTCTCCTGAGAGGAGGCCTGTGCCCAGCAGTGGGACGTATATAGACTGGGATGATGATGACAACATACTAACAAATGAACGCCGTATTCCTTCACCCATAACGCTGCCGCAGCATCAATTATTTTCAATTGAAATCAATTTTGTTTACGAAATTACAAATCGGTTTCATACGTTTTAATTCAATTATGGGGGTTGTGGTCGGAGCGGGGATTAAGCGGGCGCATATGATTGGCTAGAGGTTTACAATGGGATTTGAATCCTTTGTTCATCGATAAGAGATTTATTTATTAATGAAAATGAGAGCAAATGAAAATACTACGTGAAACAAGAAGAATTAAAGCCTTAGACAGCAGTGGCGTGGAGTAGACATTTTCGTTAAATAGGCATAGCGGAAGACGGTCATCGACGGCGAGGTGATGGCGTGACGATTTGGACGCGTAGCAAGGATTGGCTGCGCTGGACCGGTAGGTGTGCAGATCAGAAGGAGAGGTCTTTCTTGCCCAGTTACACTATTCCAGGCTATAGTTAAGGAAAAAAACGGAGAGCGAAAGAAGTTAGGGGAGACCAGGAACAAAAGGAACATTCGGCATTTGTGCTCCGATTACTTGCTATCTATTATGTATTTGCTCAAATGAATATGGCTATATAAAACTTTTCCTTATACTCTATATATATATATATATATATATATATATAGGCGTACGTTTTTATTAAATAGAGTTCGATTTTATAGTTACAAGGCTTTGGAAAATATTTGACGATTTTACTTTTGTTCTCTAGGGGTAGGACGAAAGTAACATGGTTAGAATCGAAAGTAAAACCCATGGAACACCACTTTTCCGAAGTTATCTGCATAACCTATATGATCACTTCTTTCTGTTTCATGTAAGTTTAGGTACTTTAATGTTTGGAATTGACGATGTATTTTTTTATCTGCAAAAAAATGCTTTCTGCTCTTCACAATCCTACGCGCCATTTAAACTCAATCCCTGTGAATATTTAGAGGGAGAACTGAGTGTAAGTTTATGATTTTTGGCGTACCTTATCACCTCAATGCAATTCGTCAGGTTTTTTTGGTCCAACCCAGGCGTTATGTTACTTTTGTACCCATCCCAGATTTCGCATTTCATCGTAACGTAGCAAAAAAACTAAATGCTTTGCATAAAAATAACATAAAAGACTGTATCGGGTGTGGCCTGTAATACGAGCAAAAAATTAAATCATAGATCGTCCTCGTCAATCTCAAGAACGTTAGTTCGAAACTTTTAAAAATAACGGAGTCTTTGCGTTTTTCTTTTTTCATACAAATTAAATACTGCTATCAATGTACGCAATCCTAGAACACAACTGACGTCGCCTGTCACGCTATAAACATCAAGCATTTTGCTTTACATTGCTTCTTCGAATAAACTTAAAAGTGTAATCAAAATTAAATATGTTTCATTGTTTACAAATTATCTATTTATGTAGTCTTATGTATAGTAATAAAACTGTGTAGTATATCTTTGTAGCGGTCCGAGGGTCACCAACGGTGCTGGCTGAAAATCAGCGCTGGGGTGTTTATTATTAACGCTTCAGCATTATGCTGAGCCAGTGTCCTATTCACAACCGCAATGACACATACTTTCCTACGTGTTGTCTATTTGTACTTAATACTATTGTTGTGTCTTGTGTTGTGAATAAATGTATTTTTTCCTTTTCTTTCTTTCTTTCTTTCTTTTCAAAATTAAAAAAACTAATTATTTTTAAAAGTCGCTGAACTAATGTTGTTCAGTTTGACAAGTATGATCTATGTTTAAATTATTTGCTCATATTACAGCTTAGGCCACACCCGGTATAAGCAATGTAATAAAGAATTACAATTAGTAGTATTCATATTGATATTATCGCCCTTATATGGTAAATAAGCGCCAAGTAGATGAATCTTAATACTTCAAAATCATGTTAGTGTCTGTAATTTTACTTGAGGTTGAGATATAGGATTGATACCTGGTTACAAGCAGAGAAATAGTGTTTGCTAGCTCTGAACGGCTGCATGCGGCATTTTGATCACTGCATAACACTAAAAAGCCCTTGTTAATTTCAACCCGCTGTTACTTTTGTCCCCGGTCTCCCCTACTTAAGTATGTCTTCGGATACAATTTTTCACTTCAGTCTTTGTCATACTTGTCATCACTGACGTCACATAAAAATCTCAGTAGGAATCGAATTGTTACGACGTCACGCCACAGATAGATAGCGAATTGTTTATTAACCAAAGGCTTAATCGGAATTCACTACTCTAGGTCTTAAGTACTAGCTACGAGGTTTAACAGCTTCGACAACTCCCAAAAAGCTAGTACAAAAGTGACTG
Organism: Choristoneura fumiferana; assembly: GCF_025370935.1. Classification (NCBI taxonomy): domain Eukaryota; kingdom Metazoa; phylum Arthropoda; class Insecta; order Lepidoptera; family Tortricidae; genus Choristoneura; species Choristoneura fumiferana. The sequence continues at coordinate 4,102,266 of NC_133487.1, read as the reverse complement.
AATCTCGTCTGAAACGCATTATCTGCGTCGTCAGTGCTTTAAAAATACGCTGTGTGCATAAACCCCTTATTAATATTTCATAAGAAATTACTAGGACGGACTGGAGCGACATGTTATATCGGTATCGGTCACTACAATCCTACAGCCAGTCTGTGCTTTTCGGGCCACGAAGTAAACATTCACGTAATGCGTTTACACTTGTTTTACTTCTGAGTAAAAATTTAATTGCATGCATGTTGGCATGTAATTTATTTATTTATTTATGACTGTATACTGTTTGTAATACGATCACGTCTTTATTTGCTGTCAGTATAGTTGGTCACACAAACAAGACGAGAAAAATAGTTTTCATTTTCCATACAAAGTTGTATGTGAAAGGACTCGTTGCGTTTGCTTACAACCATTCAGAATTTATGTATTATTATATTTACATTTTAATAAATTTAGTACGAGACTATCCGACATAAAACTAAAGTCATCGATATAGCTCAAATAATTCCCGTCTATCCCAGTCCCATTCAGTATTTGACTATTTTCGAGTACTGCCTTCTCGCAACGTAACGTTTGGAACGCTGTTTCATTTCGCAAACTCTAAAACTGTAAATATTTCAGGGTTTATTTCAGGGCCATCGTGTAGAACCCTTTAGGTTAGGTTAGGATAGTTTTATAAAAATCCTGAAATATTTACAGTTTCAGAAATATTAAACAGTTGGGAAATGAAAAGTTGCGAAATGAAACAGGTTGCCAAACGTTATTCGCCGAAACATTAGTAAACCGACTATTTTTTATATATTTTATAAATTAAAACTTCACGATGCCTGTTACCGAATAGAGAAACAATTTTTAAGCTATCTTTACAGATAACAAAGTTATGAAGGTTTGAAGTTCAAGATTAGACAGAGGAGACATACTTGCGTATGACGTCACACGCAAGTATCGCCATACTTGCTGCATAGAGAAAAGTGTTTGAGAAAGAGACAGGTATGTAGTTTTTTCAAAAAATCTCTTTAAATCCAATTTTCAACCGATTTAAGTTTTCTCTACGCTAAACACTGTCTGTATAATATTTTCATAATAATATATAAGACATGGCAAATTCAGGAGTTGTCAAATACCGTATTTGCAAGTGGAAGTAGCAGATCTGCCAAAGAACTGGCAACCGGTGGAGTGAACGAATTATTGAGTGACGAACGTAATTTCGGATACCTTTTGGCCAGCTGGAGTGACGATATGTGACAGGTTACTGAAAGAAGCTGGATGAGTGGAGCTGGAAGAGCGCAATAGTACTCATTGGGAGAGGCCTATGTTCGGCAGTGGACTGCTATAGACTACGTAATGATGATAATGACGATGAGCTTTTCGGTGAAAGGAAACAACGTGAAAATGTGCAATGACCTGCGGAGCAGTTCAATGGGTGTGCTGTTACCAATCAACAATGGGCATGCCATGAAGCCCCAGCCCAGTCTTCTAAGATATCTAAACCCAGCAGTGGGGCGTATAGGTCAGGGATTGAAAGAACCACCGGCAGAAATTTTACGAACTATTTTGATAGTTGATAATATTTGTGAATCATTTTCGTAACTATAATTGTAATTTTCTATTTATTTTCAAACTCACTTCGTTTATTTTGTGTTAGATGTTAATTCAGTCATATTGGCTATTAATTAAAAAAAAATGTTAAGTTTCTAGTGGCGCATTCTTAGCAAATTATGGTCTGTCCAAAAGCGTTGGTAGTATAAAGGGAAATGTAAGATTGCCATTTGCCTGTTCAGGCAAAACGTATATTCAAACGAATCTAAACGTATATATAAGTATTATCCATTTTGATTCCTTTGACAAAGAGCATTGAAAATTAAATTACTCCGATAGTTTTCTGGCCCGTTACCTGACATAAGAAAACACCCGCGTCTCAGGTGCGCCCCGGCGTGTTTGGACTCTGTCACAAATTTCAGCACGCTCGGTCACCTGCGAACGCAATCGCACCGTGTGACAATGTGAGTACCTATGCTAGGTTGGAATGTACCATATTCCATATAGAGTTGTCTTTTTGTACTGGAACCCTAGTAACAAATAAATATTACCATGGGATACTTTGACACCAATTGACTAAATTTGAAACGCGTCAGTGTAATGTGGCGGTAGTGTTAGTTGGGTTTGTTTTTTTTTTTGTATGATTAGTGTAAGTTCTTACAGTGTGGATGTGGAAAAACTGCATGAACACACATTTCTTGCTAAACGCAACTATCATAAGGTCGCAGCTGAGCCAAGTTATTGTTTTAGTTTATTAAGTGTTATATGACCTATTACAATTACAGTACTTTTCTTGTCTAGGTATATCAAGTTTGTATCCATATTACACGTTAGGTATTGCTATTTTAAGATTATCATTTTGTAAAAATTGTTATCTCTTATCTTTTTACAAAAAGTCACGAACTCCTGATAAAATCTGATCTAGACTTACGTTCGTTAAGTTAATGGAAGGATATTAATCAATATTTCATTATAGACAAAGACGATAAGAACGATTACGGATGCCATGACTAATTGCCCTTAGAAGAGTAAAATTGCTAATGAGCTTTTTAGTTTGTGTTCCCAAGAGAAATGTACGAGGATGTGTTGCGAGCAAACATAGCACTATATAGGGGCATTTTGCGGGTACGTCAATTGGTAACGCTTACAAAAAATACATTTGAATACACTAGTATCCGTACTAAGTACTTATAAATTACCTAGTATTTTAACCCGTTATGTCGAAATAATTTAATATCAAAATTATCTCAATCTTAAAACATTGCGTAATAAAATGACGGTCAAAAATTTTGAACAAATATTAGTGTATTCCCAAAACTATGCCAAGGTAATGTATAAAATCCAATCCATCCCATCCCAGCCTATATACGTCCCACTACTGGGCACAAGCTTCCTCTCAGAATCCCAAGCTCATGAATAAAATATTTATATAGTAATTAATATTACTTGTTTTATTTAAAACATATTGGCATTACCTAGGTACCTAACGTACAGCACCTAATAATAAGTAAGGAGTAAAAATACTAAGTAGGTATAAATACTTTCTTCTGACAACTCGAAAATGTTTTTTTTTTTAAACGTTACCTACTGACGTGCCTGCAAAATACCTCCTCTAGTGCTGTGTTTGGTTGCGAGGGATGTGTTGCTAAGTGCTCAGTCACTAGTAGCGGCCAGTAGCTCGCGCGCTCCGCTCCCCCCACACCGCATCCCTCTTGCTTACTTTTAAAGACCCCGCTAACACATCCTCGCTACGCAGTGTCTCCAACCACACCGTAATTATGGTAGATCTACCGTATTTTTTCTAGATTTACGAGTACCACCTACCGTAGACATTATCATTACGGTGCCACATTCTACCGTAATATTGTCCGTGTCCTTATTTCCATAATAGCAACAATTGATTTAGTCATGTATTATAATTTGAATAGGGCAGTACTGCAATGTGCGTGCGATTAAAGTAAGATCCGCAATTGTTGACCCGGAATGCACGACAATAATTGCTCGACCTGACAATTCAAACCTTAATATCATTGACATAAGCGTTTAAGTATCAAGTCGCGCAACGGTGTCGTTTATTCCAGGTCGTCAAACACGGAGTCGTACACCAACCGCACCAGGGAATAGGCTATTTTTTTGTCTACCGTAATATTTCTACCTCTACGGAGGCGTTCAAATAATACGTACCGCAACTTTTGGAGTTTTTTTAAATGTACCGCGCCGTAACATTTTTCTGTAACACCAAAAATAACCATTTCTATTTCATTTTTTAGCTTTTCTTTAGCCATTCTCCGAATTAAGTTGGCATTTTTTGGCACAGTCACATTGGCAACTCGGCATGAGAGCAGTTATAGGCCAAGAACAACAACTGATGATGCGAATTTCCCACTTTTGAGGACATTATAGTATGTACTTGTTATAAAAAACTGTAACAAACGGTTCTTTAGTCGAGGCTTATCCTGATAACCAGCTTAACAATCTCTTTATGAGTTTCTCTATCGCTGTGTCACCCTTCACAAGCTGTAGCATTGGTTTCGTCGGAGCACCTGAGTCCTACAGTGGCACCTATGGGTTGTACTCTGTGGTTGAAGATTGGCCTACTTCCCAAGTCAGTTTGACTAGAAAGAAGTTCCATATTACATTTATTCAGACTGAAGTAGTCTTTCCTACAGATGGGAAACAGTAATAGTACAGTAGGTATTGTGTAAAAGAGCGCTAAAAACAATTTCAAAAATGTATTTGAAATTTTTTTTTATTTTTTTTTATTCGACTGGTTGGAAAACGAGCAAGTGGGTCTCCTGATGGTAAGAGATCACCACCGCCCATAAACAACTGCAATACCCCTGGTATTGCAGATGCGTTGCCAACCTAGAGGCCTAGGATGGGATACCTCAAGTGCCAGTAATTTCACCGGCTGTCTTACTCTCCACGCCGAAACACAACAATGCAAGCACTGCTGCTTCACGGCAGGATTAGCGGGGAATATGGTGGTAGCAATTCGGGCGGACCATGCACAAGGTCCTACCACCTGCAAAATAATAATAATGATGGTGTTACATAATGATGTTTGGCTTAATTAAACTACTTGGAGATGATTACCATTTTTTTTCTCACCTGTTTTAAGACCATTAGCATCAGATTTGAAATTATGTGATTTCTTTCGTATGATCCTCTTTTCCAATAAAATACGTTATCGCTTACATTTATTTTTAGTCTTCATAAAAGTATCACCAGGCTTTATCAAATGTAACTAATGCGCCAACTACTTTAACGAATTCTCTAAAGTACTGAGGATTTAATTTATCTAAATAACTCACACTAGCTAATACCTGTACGGAGTCTACTTGTATAGAAATGGTTAGCAAAATTATACCTTTTTACGTAACGTTATCTTCAAATTACAGATAAAAATCTATGGAAATTTAATATTTAAGATACCGATCTTTTAGCCGCTGATAGCTAATATCATTGCCCTGAACAGTATATAAAAAGAAAACTATTAATAAAGTAAGCACATCATCTACAGTATTAATCAAAATGGTTTCTAAAGTGTTGGGATTGTTCGTTTTTGCTGCGGTTGCTACCTTGGGTAATCTATCATGATATTAAAAATCTTCGTCTTTTTGAAACTTAAATAGATATATTTTTTAACTACTTTTTAAGTGAATACCCAAGAATGCATCATAAGATTCATGTCAAAATAATGATAAATAATGCAGTATTAGTTTTTTGTAATATTGATTTTATCCCTCGTATTAGTGCAGTAGTGCCAGTAGAAAAGCATTATTATATAACCCAGAGTTTTTGAGCTACATTATTGTGATCTTAGTGAAACAACGTTCATTCCATCAACAATTTCTTTCAACACTTTTTTAACATACATAGGTATTGGATTCCGTGATCAACACTCTCGTTATCATTTCAGGTAGCTCCGAGCTGACCCAAATCTTCCTCGAAGATGAGAGCTTGACCTTTATCACCAACCCTTTGATCGGAAAGTCTTTAACCATCCCTAAGTTTGTCTTTGACACTCTCCAGTCCTGCCACGTCGTCCTTCCCAGCGGAGTCTTGGTCGAAGTTTTCCCAAACAACGAGCTGGACGATCCTTACATCACCTTCCTTGATGCTGTTGAGCCCTTCAGAAGCTGCGGTATCGGGTTCCATGGGGCACCTGTCTCACACAGTGGCACCTATGAACTGTATTCTATGGTTCAAGACTGGGCAAACAGCGGTCTAAGCTTGACTAGAAAGAAGTTCCATCTGACTTTGGTGGAGAGTGACCCATGGCATGGTGAAGTGAAACAATAAATTGACAGATTCAGGTGTTACAGCGACATTAAATTGACTCCGCGAAACGGCACATAAAAGTCTGCTTTAGGATTTAAAAAAATTGCAACTAAATACAATAAAATTTTAGCAATGAGAAGAGAAAGATCAATTATTTTATTAATGTATTTTTGATACAAATGCTTCAATTCATTATCGAGTCACGCGACTCGTGAGTCGTGATATTGTGAGTGACCTCTGTATCAATATCTGTATTATGTCTCTGTCACGCGGGGGAACGTATAAAAATAAATAAAGTTTAAAAAGCAAAATAGACGAAATACATCATGGTCACTTGATATAACATAGTTTTCGGCAAAAATATCGATTAAATATGCAGATTTTTAGAATCGTGTAATCTGCAGTTAGATTTCAGTAAGGTTTGTTTTATAAAAATCCTGTGTAAAGTTGAAAATTTCTGAGAAAATTGCATTTTATTGTTGTTGTTTTTTTGTTGTCATTTTATTGTCTACTCGTGACCACGGCCACTGTTATGTTGCCGAAACGTCGAGGTAAATATTACTCGTGTGTGTTAGCGTGATAAGTCCTGTGCGTGGTACCTACATGAGTGAAAATCACGAAAGTTTAAGACATTACACTATTATGTAGTTCGTCCATTAAGTATTCTTTTTAAACTTCATGTCATTTTATATACGTCTCACGATAGTTAAAATATATAATGTACGCTTACTTTATTAAAACTGTTTTGATTTGTTATTGAGTTATTCTTATTTCTTATTTTTTTTATTCGACTGGATGGCAAACGAGCAAGTGGATCTCCTGATGGTAAGAGATCACCACCGCCCTTAAACATCTGCAACACCAGGGGTATTGCAGATGAGTTGCCAACCTGGAGGCCTAAGATGGGATACCTCAAGTGCCAGTAATTTCACCGGCTGTCTTACTCTCCACGCCGAAACACAACAGTGCCAGCACTGCTGCTTCACGGCAGGATTAGCGAGCAAGATGGTGGTAGCAATCCGGGCGGACCCTGCACAAGATCCTACCACCTGCGAAGACCAATTATTGTAATAATTATTGGTAAGTCCGATGTATTTTTTCCAGATTTCATTTTTTGCATATAGAAAAGTATGACAATATGTTTGATAAACGGATACGATACGTTATTATTGAGTAAATGCAAGACTGATTTTTCCTCTTTTTACCCTTTTTCTTTGTAGTAAGAGAGTTGCAATTCAAGTCATAAATAACAACGACAGCTTGGATTTCTGTTAGAGACTGCTTCCAATTAAGTAACAGAAACTTATGAAACGAGATAACCAAAACAAAAGACAACAAGTTAGTTGGACACAGAACGGCAATCCGAGCTATCTCATCCGGGCAGTGTGTCTCAGATCGAATTAATAACTAGTGCGCGGCCCGCAGCGTCTGTCACAGTAGTTTAGAAGCGCCGTCTGCCCAACTTTGGTATAAAAGAGACGTTCACAGTACGCACACAGCCAATTAGAATCCCAAGGCCAGCATAGAACATTGTCTCGCTATAATTTTATCTAAAACAATGCTCATAATTAATTGATCATCATGATCATATCGCGTTGCTCCACGCAGGAACAAATCAAGGTTCTCCATTTTATTTTAAACTATGTTTATCTGCGGCTTCGCATGCGTAAACCATTAAATTTGGCAGTTGAATTGAAATTGCGGGATTTTATTATATTCCCACGTGAGTTCCCAAAAAAATACACCTTGGATTTCATTAACGTTGGACATAAAACAACTTTGCCAAATTTCAGTATTCTAAACTAAGCGGTTGAGACTTCAAGATTTTTTCCTGATTCCGTGGGAATATCGGGATAAAAAGGAGCCTTTGTGATATTTCACCCAAATTTCTTCCAAATCCATCCAGCCGTTTTAGCGTGAATGAGTAACAAACATTCAACACACACACTCATACTCACAAACTTTCGCATTTTTTTTTTTAGTAAAATCTATTCGTTTTGTTTTTACAAAATTTCGCTAGTTTGAGTAAAAGATAAAGATGGTTGGAAAAGTTGTGGAGTCAGTCAAGCAGTAGAACACTTACAGGCTAAATAAAATAAAAAACGGCCAAGTGCGAGTCGGACTCGCGCACGAAGGGTTCCGTACCATTATCTGTACCTACAACATTAGACATTAGCAAAAAAAAGGCAAAAAAAAACAAGTTTGTTGTATGGGAGCCCCATTAACTATTTGTTTAATTTTAGTTCCATTATTTATTTGTAAAGTGATTATAATCGAAAGATTCTGTGAATCTGTTGCCATCATTAATATCGAGCAAAAAATGGCCATAAAATCACGTTTGTTGTATGGAAGCCCCCTTCAAATATTCATTTTATTCTGTTTTTAGTATTTGTTGCTATAGCGGCTACAGTAATACATAATCTGTGAAAATTTTAAGTGTCTATTTAAATATTACGGCTTAAGAGATAGAGCCCTGTGACAGACGGACAGACAGACACACAGCGGAGTCTCAGTAATAGGGTTCCGTTGGCACCCATTGGGTACGGAACCCTAAAAAGCGCCTTTAAGACAAGTAAAACTCGCGGGAAAACATTTTGGATTGTCAAAGCGCAAGTCCAGGCTGGTCCAGCTGTAATTTTGTCCATTAGTTCTCGAGTAAACTCAGCTTAATGCAGTTTACCAAGTCCCGCCTGTGGACTAGACTGACATTCGTTGATACGTGGCCAGCTTGCCTTATTTATGTTTATATAAAAATACACGCGGCGTTGGCAGGCCTCCCACCAGGTGGACTTGCGACATTGTGAGAGTTGCGGGAGACCGGTGGATGCAAGTGGCGAGTTGTCGTTCATTGTGGCGTTCTGCTGATGATGATTGTGCTGATGATGAAGAATACACAGCACAGCATGAGTAAGTTAGTGTTAACACGTTAAACGCCATGGGGGTCACCAGTGACCTCATGCTAAACCTGTTTTCAAGACGCTGATTTGCGCCGTGTGAAGGAGCTATCAGCTATTATTTTGAAAGTATATTTTTTTTTTGTAAAATCTCAATTTTCGCTCTAGCGTTTAACGTGTTAAAAAGCAGAGAATAAAATTAGGTAACTGTCCCTAGAACACACTGGAACATTTCAGCAAGTATTAAATGACAGTTAATCCGGATCACGTCTTAAATCGATTTTAGTTCGACATGTTTCGGCTTAATTTGTAGCTCTTCCTCTAGGAGCAATGCGACTCAGTGGCTGCTGCAACACGCGGCCTACGTGCTCCCGAGCCCCGAGCTCCGTGTCGTCCGAAACATTGTAGAGCTAAATTGGATTTAAGACGTGACTTATCCGGATTAACTGTCATTTAGTATGAGTGAATTTAACGGTAGTTTCATCTTCAAAATATTTCAGCTTGCTTGACGGAAGCGGGCTAGAAATATTATTTCAGTAAACTTCGTAAACTTCTGAGCAAAAATTTGTCCAAAAATGTCTGAACACGCTTCTACGCCGTTAACAATAGGGTCGTGTTCACATTTTTTTATTTATCAAATGTTTACCCACATGTTTATGAACTCGACTTTACAAAAGCGGAGTGCGTTTTAACAAGCTTTTACTTAATTTATCCTGTTTATTGTTGATGTTTTTTGTTTGAGTTAAATCTTGCAAGTTCATTTTGATCCATTTCCGATGGTCAGATCAACTTGAATATTGGTATGCATATGTAAATTGTATGACATTGCAAATACAGTTAATGAAAAGTACAGCCAGCACAAAAAAACTGTATTTAAAATAAAAAAAATAACAAAAACTGATTTAGAGCGTAAACGTGAAAGCTTGTTTTTAACGTTTTTTACTTTAACATTTTTTACAAAGATTCTCACTTTAACAGTTGTAATAAATTAAACTCAAATGAACGTGTAATAACTGCAAAAACAATTAAATGCAAACAAAACTCTTTTAAGCATTAACTAGTTACTGAAATCGGAATTCGTAAAATCTGCAGAGTTGCCCTGCAACTGGCAGCGGTCACAACTTTTTTTAATTTTTTCCTTTTCCAGATGTCTGGCTCAAGTTCCATTAACATGTTTGTATAGTTTGCTGCCATAAGCAAAGTCTTGTCAGGTACTTTACCATTAAAGAGTTTAAGTGACCACTATGATTAGAGGTACTTTACGTAAGTTTCTGTTAAAAAAATATTTTTAAATAGCTGTTGCCCGTGACTGTCCGCGTCGAATTCGTGTATCGCTATCCCGTGGGAAAAATGCAATTTTCCGGGATAAAACTATCCTTTGTCCTTTCCTGGGACTCGAAACTATTTGTATACCGAACTTCGTCTAAATCGGTTCAGCAGTTTAGACGTGACGAGGTAACAAACAAACAAACAAACTGACAAACTTTCGCATTCATAATAATTAATCTTAAGCGGGATAGGTACAAGCTCTTTTAATGAAAGTACTTTTTCTTAATTGTACTTGCATTATCATTAATCTTCCTAACGACATAATATTATTATGTCCGCTCATATTATGTATTTACTAATATCCGCTCTCAGTCGTTGGACGTCCACTGTTGGACATAGGGCTCCCCTATAGACCGTCCTACGGCTGAGATGATGATGATGACGTTGATGATGATTCGCTCTCATTGCAGTTTAGATAAGTGTATGTACTTACCTACTACTAATTATAACCTAACCAACAAAAAGTTGCAAAACCCCGACTTTATCACTTCAAAGTTCAATATCTCAAAAACGGCTAAACCAATTTTGATAAAACATATCTAAGAACCATCGCCAGAAAAATTGCTGTCAAATAAAAAAAAACCGCCTTACAATCGGTCCACCCGTTTAAGAGACAGACAGACAGACCCAGACACACATAGCGGTCAAACTTAACACCCTTCTTTATGCGTCGGGGGTTAAAAATAGATTATCATGCCCTTAGACGTTATACGCGAATGAGGTCTCTGTTTTTTAGTTAGAAGGTTGTGACCAAATTTGCTTTCATATCACGACATCTTACGAGCAAGTGTGATTAAAATATTACAACGAAAAATATTAAAATATCAAAGGAGAAACATAAATTGTCTCAATTAAATACGCTTACAAATTTCTTGTCCGAAACAAACAAAGGGTTTTAAATAATGATACAACATTAATTGTTGTCTGTAAATTTTATTTGCAGAATTAAGCAGTACAAAATTACAAACGACTTAAAATAGGGTAAGTAATATAATACATAACAACTTTAATATAATACTCACGCTCTATATGTTTTTTAATTTCGTACTTTTACCTTTTACTACTTACCTAAAATGATAAACATATCTCATCACGAAAACAACATAGGGTATTACCACGTTTAAATTAGTCTAAGTAAGTTTGTACTATGGATTTTTTTAACAACAATTTTTATTTGTGTCTCAATCGAGAAAAACAAAATAAAATTAAATAAAAATGAAATTTACTGTGGGAGCACAAAACAAGTTATAATATATATTATGTAAAACTACACTATGATCCACCTCTTGGGCATGCAAATTGGCATGTATGTATGTAGAGCTAGAACATCGATAGAAAGTTGGTAAAAAATATGTACATTTAAAAAACGCCTTAACTTAAAACTTACAAAAAAAACAAACAGCAGAGTCTAAAACCAGTTACCTTCCAGCCACTTTCTAATCTTTCTCTCATTTTGAAATTGTACGTACACATCCTTCTATCTTCCCGGGATTTCAAAAGCATATGCGTAAATAAGGCTCCATCCACACCGTCCCGTTAATAGAATAGTCTTACAGGTGGTAATAACGCTACATAACCTAACGGCTGAGAAGGGTCGCTCGTATTTTGCGGGCAACGACGGTCCATGACCACAACTCTATGGATGCAAGAATTTACGTTTGCCCTTTTTATGTGCACGCAGCTTTATAAATTATTAAGACTGGCTGGTTTTATTGTAGCAAGGTTGCGTGGATATAAGACGAAAAAAAATTTGTCGTTATAAAAAAAGTAAAGAGTAAATCTATTGAAAAAAAAATGTTTGAAATGCTTAGCTGCGTTTGAATTTATAGTTCTTAAATATATTTCGTAGTATTATTTTCAGTTATTTATTTCAAAAACTTAAAATTAGGTAAATTTAAAAAACTTTGCATTTGGTGAGTGCATTTCTTTACTTTTTATGTAGGTTTTAGGTTGAAGTAAATAAACAAATTAAACACATTTAGAAGGGGTAATCTTTTTATAATTTTCATTGTTATAGTTAGTTAAGCTATCATAGGTTTGTTCTTTTTTATGTATGTAAACTCATAATTGTACAAAATAATATAATTACCTATTTGTATTTTGTAAATAAATAAATAATACAGAAAACAAAATAATGTAAATTTTGAAAACTGTTCTTAAATTACAATATTATTTTATTACTATAAATTTTAGTAAGAAAATTTAAATCGAGTTAAATGAATTTATTGATTTATTGATGAAATTGAAGGTTTCTTGATCTAACCTTTTCTAGATCAATGAACCTTTTGGGCAAATCTTTTCTCCGCTAGGCGAAAATTTATGACAGCAAATTAGTTAAAGTATCAACAAAGTTAGTCAGAATTTAATTTGTAACAATTTGTGCCGGAGGCAAAACAAATTAAATGCAAGCTCCCCGGCTCCGGGCTATAAAAAGGACCCTGTCATAAGCATCCGTTCCAATTGTCATAATTTGTACAACGCGGTTAAGTCTAGCAGTACAGTGGAATCCAGTAGGCCATTTTAAAGCCCTGGCAATACGTTATTCCACTTCTCACTCATATCCCACTAATAGTCAAATTACCACAAACGGGACTTATCACGCTAAAACACACGAGCAATATTTACCTCCACGTTTCAACCACATTACAGTGGCCGTAGTCACGAGTGGACTGAAGTGTAGGATGTCAAGTCTGCCTAGCAGTTAGTCTGTTTTTTTGTTTGTTTTTTTTTTATATGCTGGGATAAAATATAATTTATTTACACATATTATATAAACTATACATAGGATAACATTATTATATTTAATATTCATTCGACTAAATAAGGTATATTATGTACAATAAAATTAAATAAACTAAAATTATATTAAATCTAAAATGGACCCTGCGGCATGGTACCAAAGATGCTGGCAGCATTTCCCCGCTGGATCGCAAGACTGATGCGTTGAGCGAGGAAACTGCCAGCTCTTCGGTCTCCTGTGTATCTCTGAGTCTCTTCGATAGATCTTTGAAGAGATTCAGAGCGCCAGGGCCCATAGAAAGATACATTAGAAAGTAATAACAAATAAAAATAGAAGACTAACAAATTGATTAACTAATAAAAAATGGTCAAGTCAGTTTGTCAGTTGGAGTGTGGTAGGGCAGCACTATCATCAAAGCCAAACAGCTTCGCTGCTGGCTTCCATTTGTGACGGGTACATCAAATGCACATGTTAGTCGCTCTAAATATAGAAGTTATTATACGAGCTCTCAGCCAGCCCAAACTTACTTGTTACTTCATTAAACCGCTGAACCGATTTAGAAGGACATATGATAGTTTTTATCCCGGGAAATTACATAGTTCCCGCGGGATAGCGATAACCGAATTCTATGCGGACGGAGGCGCGGGTAACAGGCTAGTAGTTAATATAATAATCTTTGTCAATAGTTTTAATTTATAAATAAAGGTAATAATGATATAATAACGGCAATATTACCTTTTATTATAGAGTCTCACTCTACTTTTATTTCATATTTTAGATTTAGTTTTACATTTTAAATTTGATGAGATACAGACATTAAAAAGGCGTGTACAGAAAAAAATCCGCAGGATCAAAACTTAGTTGTTCTATTTACTCAGTAACCTAAAATTTGGCATGAGCTCTTATAACACAACCAATAAGACAAGTCTGAAAATTATATTTTTCGTGTCAGTAAATTATATGAAATGATCCCCACTGTGTACATTTCGCTTAGGAGTAGGGCTCTGCTAACACTGGATTATTCTAATCTAGTAGGTACATAGGTAAAAAACCGGCTAAGAGCGTGTCGGACACACCCAAAATAGGGTTCCGTAGCCATTACGAAAAAAATTAAATAATATTTTTCTAAGGATTTCGTATTTTGTACGGTATATTCCAAGTTTAGGTATATTTTATACCTTAGGCTGCTATTTAATCGCTCGATTTTAATGAAAATTTGCACTTTAAATTTGAATATTTTGCAAAAAAAACACTGAGTCGAATTATCGTTTTAGCAACCCCCTAATGCTTTCAAAGGACCTATCCAACGATACCCCACACTACAAGGTTTGATGAGAAAAAAAAACACCCATACTTAACGTCTATGGGAGGTACTCTAAAAAATTTTTTTTTTATTTTTTTATTGTAAGTACCATTTTTTTGGGATAGTTTACATATATATTCGTGCAAAATTACAGCTTTCTAGCATTGATAGTCCCTGAGCAAAGCCGCGGACGGACAGACAGACAGACAGACATGGCGAAACTATAAGAGTTCCGTTTTTGCCCTTTTGGCTACGGAACCCTAAAAAATTGGGTGCGTGAGTCAGATTTGTACATCGCCGGTTTTTTTATAATTAGAACAGCACAATTGCTGTATCGTTTGTGTGTTTTATGTATCGTTTACTATTTCAGGTATACAATAAAGAATCATTGTGTATTTTGTATTGCTTAAACATTTCCAGGTAAAAATCCAAATTAATTGTAATGACAATTACTTCAACACTTCACTATTAAGCTAAAACTATTATATTGCCTATTCTATTGGTCCTACTTTAGCACTAACATAAACAAGCAAAGCGCGTGCATGCCAGCATAACCGTAGTGATGTATAAAAATAGAAATGCGACACTTTCTATCCGAAATAATGTAACGTTCCCATGGGAGAAATAAATAAGCACAGTCGGGGCCCACTCGTATACGCAATACCCGGCTAATGAAACATTTGAAAATCCATTCGACAAGGTTTTAGTTCCGTTGGGGAGTGTTTAGAATGAGTAGTTATCAAAAAGTCAAGTTTTTATCTATATTATGTAACTAAATGATTTGAATATAAAAAAAATGGATAAAACACATAATGATTGTTTTAAAAAAAGTACAATTTTCTCAAATATTGTCGATCCAGTTACAAAATGAACTTAACCCAACCTAAATCAAAAGTTCTTACAAAAACATTCAAACTATTTCGTACAGAGAATCCAGCCCCCTGAAGGTTACAACAGGTGCAAAAAATGTTAAACTTTCTCATACTAAAAAGTGTTAGTTATGTCGAATTGTACTACATTTTTTTTAATATAACTGATCGCCATTGCCCCCTATCTCACCTGATGTTAAGTGCAGACGAGGCCAAAGGTGTATCTCACTGGTTAAGTAACAGCCTATTCACGGTTGTGATAAAAGCGCCTGCTGGAATTGTCTCCGGTCATTTGAATCAGTGTTTATCGTACATTTTATTATCGAATCCTCCTTTAACAGCATATCGGTGTAAACCATGTTTATGGCACAAACGGCGTGACAGTGTGACGGTATCTTTATGTGCTATCGATGCTTTCGTTAAATTGTTGACAGGATTATGTTCATATTAAATTTGTTCTGCAATTTTAAAGGCTGCTTGCTGAAGTTCAAAATACATGCTGAAAAAAAGCGATTTGTTTGTCCGACCAAGTATTCTATGAACTAAAATAATTTCCTTGCTCACCCGTGACCTTACGATAGCTAAGCTTATGCAAAATATGCGTGTTCATGCAGTTCCTCCACCTCCACACTGTAAGAACACACACAAAATCAACTCAAACCCATCTATCACCACCACCACACTACACTGACGCGTTTCGAACTCAACCAGAGCTCATCTTCAGAGTGACACAACCGTACACCATGCTACCAGTTGTTAGACTAACGAACCACAACCACCGTTTTAACTTGTCACTGTAACTCCCCAAGTACCCACATACGTTTTAAGTAACAAAACAAAACTACCCACAAATTATTAATAAAATTTTTTAACCGTGCTTCAAAACTACCTTGATTTTTATTTATTTACTGTCAAACAAACATTGCTCGAAGGACTGATGGCCGATGGGATCAAAAGGTTCTCAAATGGCGTCCGCGGACCGGGAGACGAGCTGTCGGTAAGCCTCTAACAAGATGGAGCGACGACCTGGTTAAGATCGCGGGATCGCGGTGGATGCGAAAAGCACAAGACCGGTCTGAGTGGAGAACCTTGGGGGAGGCCTATGTCCAGCAGTGGACGTCTTTCGGCTGACATGATGATGATGACATACATACTATTACATACATACTAATGTTATAAATTAAGCCGTGGTGGCCGTGTAGTCAAAACCTATGGCCTCTCAAGCAGAGGATCGTGAGTTCAAACCCCGGCTCGCACCTCTGAGTTTTTTGAAATTCATGTGCGGGGTTACATTTGAAATTTACCACGAACTTTACGGTGAAGGAAAACATCGTAAGGAAACCTGAACAAAACTGCGAAGCAACTCAATGGCATGTGTGAAGTTCCCAATCCGCACTGGACCCGCGTGGGAACTACGGCCTAAGCCCTCTCATTCTGCTCTCAGAATGAGGCCTGTGCCCAGCAGTGGGACGTATATAGGCTGGGATGACGATGATGATGATTATAAATGAGAAAAATTACCACTGTTACCACTTCACACGGAAACCGCTGAACCAATTTAAAATAAATGGAGATAGTTAGAGAACCTAGAATGGGCATAAGGATAGTTTCAACTCAGTAGCCGCATTAGCAAACGGAGTTACGGGCAAACAGCTAGTAAATTAAAAAATCACTCTTGCATATTCCGTTTCTAATCGTTCATGACCTGAAGGTCTCTATTGACTCGCAGCCTACGTCATAAGTAAGATTATCCACCCACGAAATGGGGATATATTAGAAACCTCTCACGCAAAAGTGTAGGCGGTTTATTGTTCTATGCCAACGTTGTGGATGCTTCCGATACTGGACCCTTAAGGCAGCATTACAAAGATTAAACACCTATTTTATCCTTAACCTTTTTTTCACAAAAAGTGGAAAAGCGATTGTGATTTCAAACGCGATAGAAAAATATGGCCACTGATGAAAGTTGCTGGAATCGCATAGACGCGGGTGACGCAGCACCGGTCGCTGACACTACTGACAGTCAATGGTTGTCGATGATGACGATTATTAACATCTTTCAATCTTGTTAGTGTGACTAACACTGGTGTCATCATCATCATCATGTCAGCCGAATGACGTCCACTGCTGGACATAGGCCTCCCCCGAGGCTCTCCACTCAGACCGGTCTTGTGCTTTTCGGATCCACCGCGATCCCGCGATCTTAACCAGGTCCTCGCTCCATCTTGTTGGAGGCTTACCGACAGCTCGTCTCCCGGTCCGCGGACGCCATTCGAGAACCTTTTAACCCCATCGGCCATCAGTCCTGCGAGCAATGTGCCCCGCCCACTGCCACTTCAGTTTCGCAATTCTTCGGGCTATGTCGGTAATCTTAGTTCTACTGCGGATATCATCATTTCTGATTCTATCCCGCAGAGAAACCCCGAGCATAGCCCTCTCCATAGCCCTTTGAGTGTGTTCAATAAAACCTAATTAACTATCATCATCATCATAAGCCAATAGATGTCCACTGTTAAACAAAGGCTTACTTACAATGCCACAATGAACGACAGCTCGCCGTTTGTATCTGTCGGCGGCCGATCGTAAAATCCGCCACATCACGAAATGCCTAGGCATAACGGTTAGTTTTGAACGATATGGCGGATGTCCCTTAGCCAATTCATGAAATGGCGCTATTTCACGATATGATTTCAGATCGCAGTCACCACTCCAGCCGCCAATTAACTAACCCCCCCCCCCAACGGCTAATTAACTGTACAGTGATTGACTTATCAATATATAAATTTTATGTTGTACTAGAGTTTACCTGCTGCTTTGCACGCGTAAACTATTCGATCAGGTAGTTACAATTGAAATTCTGGGATTTTATGAAATTCCCCTGGTAATTCCCAAAATTTAGATCGTGGTCTTCATTGAGGTTGTGTTCAGAACAACTGTCCAAAATTTCAAGACTTAAACCAGCGGAAATTTCAAGATTTTATCCCTATCCCGTGGAAATATCAGGATAAAAGTATCCTATGTCTTAATCCAGGTTATAAACTAACTTTTTTCCAAATTCCAGCGTGAAGAAGTACACATTCAAACATACTCACTCACTCACTCACAAACTATCGCATTTATAATAGGAGTAGGATTTAACGAAAATAATTTAATAGTTTAGCCACAAAACTTCGTGTGTGTTACTGTCACATAGAAGTTATTAATACTTACATAATGAGAAAAAAATTGTTTTCATGGGTTTTAATTACTCACCCAGCTCAATTAGGTATACTAACGTGTAACAGCCAGTGCGTGCCTATCTTTATACCATTTAGCGCTATTAAAAGGAACTTAATTATTCCATTTTTTGATGAGTTTTTAAATTCGCTGAGTACTCGTTAGAGTCACTTGCAAACACTGAGTAATGTTTTATTTTGTAGCGGGATCGCTTATAGTTTTGAAAATAATAGTTATCGGCATCGCAACAGTACATTGACTAATTTGAATGGAAGTATCTAGTCGCATTTGATAGAACTCCCTTGTTTTTTATTTATAAAACTCTCATTTCAATTTTTATAAAATAATTATCATCAGAAATCGGATAGATTAGCGTTATGGTTCGCAATAATGTGGACATGGCTTTAAAATTTATTAACAGGATAATTATTAATTACTTCATTTCTTGAAATTACATTTGAAATGCTGTGTAAGGTTTTATAAATAAATTTGAACTCATAACCTTCAATCCAAATACTCTTTAATAATATTCTTCAAATAATATTATATTGAAGACAACACCTACTCTTTTCTAAACTATTATAGCTTTTCCTGCTTTTAATTCCGGTAAATGACAACGTTCCCAATAATTACGTATCTGCTGTCCAAACGAAGCTAAGGACAATAGATAATTAACTATCCTATGAGTATGTTTGTTACACCTTCACGCTGAAACGGCTTGACGGATTTAGATGAAATTTGGTATGTAGATAGCTGGACATTTGGAATAAAACATAGGCTACTTTTTATTCCCATATTCCCACGGAATAGGGATAAAGTCGCGTAACAAGAACTGCATTAGAATCATAAAATGTGATATGATTGTTTTTAATGTAACGTCAATAAAAACCACTATTTAAGTTTCGGAAATTCCCGCGGGAGTTTTTGTAAATCGCCTTATTTCAAATCAGCTGCTGGATCTAATGATTTACGTTTGCGAAGACGCGGGTAAACACTAGTGAATTCATAAATACATATCACTAAATTAACGAGGCATGTAAAGGAATGATGAGCAAATTAATTAACGAAATTAAAAAAAGAATAGACTTGCTAACACATTCACGCGTCTGCCGTGGTAGCGAGGTGACGTGCAGTTTAAAAGAGGAGTTCGTTAAAGTAAATGAACAAAATTAGATATCAAGAGCTGTCATGGAGTAAGTAATTCCTCTTGACTATTTTGGGTTTGAACGAGTATGAGGTGACCAATATTATTCGGTAGCTAGGTATTTCTTTTTGACCCCATACAACTTTATATTTTTTTACGTAATTTTTATTTTTGTTCCAATATTATATTTAATTTGTAATGTTAGCTTTCATACTCAAGATAATTGTAATTATATATTTTGTTTCCAAAAAATGACTTAAGCGGCGATTAGACTGAGTCTTTTACCTAACGCGGGCGCCGAAATTGTTTCAAACTACTTAGGCCAACGAACGTCGTCTTCACATTAGTCTACACTGTCCGCCTAAGGCAATTTACCCGATCAATGGCAGCTGTCGCTCGCCGAATGTGGCCGACTACCGTGTTCTTTACACTTTTGCGGTCTCTGCATGCAACATGCGGCGAACGATTTAAATAAAGTAATTGCCGATTTATGAGTAAAATATATAAGTTTCTTCTGAGTCACAACGGAACGAATATGCAGTCAGCTGTTTTGTAGGGTAAACTGGGTTATTTAATAAAGCGACCCAACTTTTTGAACTTCACTTACATAGTATCTACGAGTGAATGGCTCAAGATAGGTATGACTTGTTGTGTGTGAGGTTTATTTAGAATTTTAGAGTATAATATAACACCTATCATAGACAGTTGATTATCATCGGCTTATTTTTATGAGAAACTAGCTGACTAGACTCCGTCCGCGTAGAGTTTGTTTATAGCTATCCCGCGGGAACTATGATTTTTTTCCGGGATAAAAACTATCCTTTGTCCTTTACTATTTGTCTGTCGCGGACTTCCAAGATTCAGGCTCAGCCTAGTTTGTAGTCCGATAGATATTCAAATTTTGTAGAACTGTTTCATGTCAAATATACATTGATTATTATTATTATACCGAATTTTATTTAAATCAGATCAGCGGTTTTGACGTAGAAGAGGTCAACATTTACGAGTACATAATATTAGTAGGATTTATCAAATCTGTTGATATTCTAGATCCGGAAATGAAAATGAGCGGGCCGGTGTTAAAAGGAGAGTGCGTCGCGAGCGCAGGCGGCTGGTAGCGGGGGAGCTGATGCAAGACTTTGCACAAAACACCACGCTGCACGGCCTGGGGTACATCGCGGACAAAAAACTCAGCACCATAGAGAAGTAAGTTGTTAAATACTTAGTCTATTTATGATTCAGATGTTTTGAAAGTAAATAAAGAAAGAAACTGAAAAAATGACAACTTAAATTTTCTTAAAAATTCTTGAACTTCCTACTGAAATAATTTAAGCAGATTTTATTACGTTTCGAAAAATATCGATTTTGTTTTCATCTTCTTCGTCTTCTTCAATGACATTGGATTACAGCAGAATAATTTCATAAGCTAAGGCTCATAAGAACCTCTGACCTATTGCAGAATATTTTGGACTGTATCATTCGTGACAAGTGTGAGCTTGTGTGCGATGCTGATTTGGAATGTGTGGGTGAAATGGCAGTCAGCTCCGATCATCGTGACAGCGAGTGATGACCTTATTTCCGTTGAAGAGGTAAGATCCTGGGGCGCGCATTGAGGGTGGGCAGCACTAGTGTTACCTACCCTGCTGCGGTGGGATTGCGCGCTGCTGCAGGCGCAAACTAGCAGCGGCCAACCCTGGCATTTACTCACTGCATGCCAATGTAAGAACAAAGTCACTTCAACAAAAGCCTAAAAATACTTAAGGTTTTCATTTTGTTAAGTATGTGTAGTGGCACAGGTTAACTTACGAGGATCAAACTGAAAGTTCTTAGAAAATCAAAAACTGGACAAACTAGCAAGTTATTAGTTTTATTATATCTTTTCAAAATAGTGTCCATTCACATCAATATACCGCTGCATCTGATGGAACCACTGAGAAAAGCACTTAGCCCACTCGTCCTTAGGGGTCTCTTCGACGGCCTTTTGAAACGCACCCACTGCTTCCTCGGTGTTCATAAAAAGTTTTCCTTGAAGTTTTTCTTTTATTTTCGGGAATAAATAAAAATCGCAAGGTGCGAGGTCGGGGCTATACGGCAGGTGACCCAGTAATTCCACGTCTGACGTCACTAAATAGTCGATCGTTCGCCTGGCGGTGTGCGACGAGGCGTTGTCGTGGTAAAGAAGGATCCTACTTCGAGGTCGTTTCTCTCGAACTTTTTCCAATACAAGTGGCAAACAATTGTTAGTGTACCACTCTGCAGTAACTGTTTTTTGATCCTCTAAAACAATTGTCGCATTTTTTTCCCACGCTTCGACCTCTCTTCACTTTAGTTGGCAACTCCTCGAAAGGAAACACCCATTGAGCAGACTGTCTCTTGGTTTCTGGATCATAACAGTAAACCCAGCTTTCGTCACCCGTAAGTATGTCGAAAACAGCATTTGAGTCACCTCTGTTAAATCTTTGAATCATTTCACGGCACCAAATAACCCGACGGAGTTTTTGGGCCTTGGTCAAATTATGAGGTATCCACCTCGCACAAAGCTTCCTGACCGCTAAATGTTCATGGAGGATTTTATGCACTTGACTCATACCGATGCCTAAGCTTGTCCGAATCTGCTGATATGTCACTCTTTTGTCAGTCTCTATCATACGCCGCACAACACTGATGCTATTTTCAGTCGTCGCCGTAGAAGACCGTCCCTCACGCAGATCATCGGTGAGATTAGTGCGACCACGTTTAAACTCATTAAACCAGTTTTAAATGGTCGCACGAGATGGGGCTTCATCATGAAAGGCCAATCGAAGTCTATCATAGCTTTCTTGTTGACTTAAATGACATCGAAAGTCATAAAAAATCATTGCACGAAAATTTTCTCGCGTTAAATTCATGTTGACGTGACACAGACAATTTTCAATTTGCCGCCAAATCGTAAAACAAATGACAAATGAATGAAATACATACTCAGTAATATTGGCAAAGAGTTCCATTTTCAAAATTTAAACTTACCTTTTTTACTAATATATATTGTTTACAAGTGGCCAATTCTAAAAACTTTCAGTGTCGACCTCGATACAAAAAATCTGTGCGCTAAAGCACCAATGAAGGACCGCTTCGTCACCACACCAGTTTACAAAAAGTTATTTTTTATTTATTTCATTTTTAATAAAAACTTTTTGCTGACTAAACTTGCATTGTCATCTAAACTAACTTTCCTTACCAAATTTCAAGTCCATGCCATTAACTCTTGAGGAGTAAAGTTCCCTTTCCTGCGAAGACGATCCTGGCCGGACAACCATAATTTCACTACTAGATTAATCCATTGGCACCGGACTTACATAACTATGTCAAATTTTAATTCAATCTGACTACTGGAAGTGGATCGAAATTCAGTTGCAAGATTTGACCATATAGGTAGTTAAATAAAATTTTGTAATAATAAAAAGAAATTTAAAAATATAATATTTCATTTATGTACCTCTTATTAAGTAATAGTTCTGTAGTGTTCATTTACAACCTCAAAAGCATTCTTCTTTAGAACTTGTTGAACACTCGCAGGAGGGTTTTTTTTTCCCTCATTCTAAAATGTTTTTTGATTTCAGGTGCCGTTTCCATCTGTTACAATCTGTCCTCATTCAAAATTGAAGAAATCTATTTGCAGTGAAGATAGTTACAGTGATATGTAATAGAAACGTTACTTTGATAATTATGCTAAATATTTTAAAAATAAGTTTATCAATACGAGAAAGAAAAAAAAAAGTCTATCTGCCTGCTTAGGTGGTGTGTAGAGTGGT
This sequence comes from Choristoneura fumiferana, assembly GCF_025370935.1. Lineage (NCBI taxonomy): Eukaryota > Metazoa > Arthropoda > Insecta > Lepidoptera > Tortricidae > Choristoneura > Choristoneura fumiferana. The sequence goes on along the minus strand of NC_133487.1, from coordinate 4,079,166 downwards.
AAAGCTACTGTGATGATAAAGAGCAGCAAAGTAGCTAGTAGATTTTCCACAGGAACAATAGGCATTAGGCATTTTTGACTTATTTGAACCACCATTTTATTACTATATAAGGTGTTCATTAAATAACTGAAAACCAGAAAGTAGTTTGCTCAGAATCGAAAGTAGAATCGATTACAATATGTTTTAAATTAGGTTGTGTTTGTGTTTTTAAATCCCTTATTTACTGGTCTAAAAGTTACGACTGCAACAGGCGCTAATGAAATATTTTAGCGAGGTTGCATACTATTTCGATAATTTAATACTGGCCATTTTGCTGTCAATGTGTGATTTTCTTCTAAAAACGTCAAAACGCAACTGACAAATAAAAAATATGAGTGTAGAGTTAGAAATGAAGTAGATTTACTAACTTGGCAAAACACACGAATAACTTTTAAAACAATGAAGGTATTCAAAAATAAATGCAATCGACTGACTTAAAATTAAAAAAAATTTTGGGGTGTCAGATTTTCAGTTATTTAATTAATACCTTGTATACGGACACCATAATTATATACTTTAAGTTCTAATATATCGTACAGTTAATCAATTTTATTTTCAGATCCGTGTCGCAATGGTATTTTACGTCATTATGATAAACATAAATAAAGATAAATAAAATAATTTACTATGATAAGATTCCATTGTAGCCAAGGATTTACATTGATTAACTCTGCCTTCTGGTACACGCAAGCACGCCTTTGGACTTCTTTGTTTCATCATTATCATCATCTTGTCAGTCGTACGCAGGACGTCCACTGTTGGACATAGGCCTCCCCCATAGGCCTCAAGTTGTTTCGATTGGAAGTGGCCTGCACCCACTGTGTACTGCGGCTTGAGCCAGAAGCACGGTTCTCGGCCACTCTCATCCAGTTCTTGCCAGCCACTTTGCGAAGATCATCGCTCCACCTAGTCTGAGGGCGTCCCACGCCACGCTTGCCGATCCGCGGTCTCTATTCGAGAACTTTTCGACTTTGACTTGAGATTCTTTTACAGCAAAAGTCCAATAGTCAAGAAGCTGTTCGAAGCTGGTTGTCTTGTTCTTGGGGTACCGAACGATAGAACACCAGAAAAATTCAATGTGGAAACCGTAAGGAGAATATATGACGAGGTATATCTATTATATAAAGATTTGTCGACGCGCCTAATAGAGGCTTCGGGCGACCAGAGGGCTGGCCACTATTTCGCACAGCGAATAAGTATCGCTGTACAGCGAGGAAATACGGCCAGCCTTCTGGGCACCTTGCCCATTGACGGTGATTTAAGCCAAATTGTCTAGCTATAGTTTAAGTTTTATTATGTTTTTTTTTTGTTTATTATTTTTATCATTTATTATTATTTAATATGTAAGTTGCCTATCTAAAAACGTAACAGTAAAAATTCAGAAAGGTTGTCTCGTCTGAACATCCGTGTTAAGGGTGCGCCGAGCTTTTAGCGCATTTATTTCATTCATTTAACCACTCATTCATTACTAGCAAAGATTTTGTTAGCTTTAGCATGAAAACACAATGTATTAGATTGTTTAGTGCGATTGTCAAGTCAATCTATTTATTTAAAACATAAAAGATTTTTAATATTCATATGGTAATTATTAAGATGTTATAAGGTTAGCTAACTACGTAATAACTTAAGACAGCAAGACCCTTAAGTAGGGACTGAATAATTAAACTACTTGATATTATATGGATCTCACAACTTTTTTCGGTAGAAGAAATGAGTTGCGACGAAACTTTGACTATTTATCATTCTGAAACTAATGGTTCAAATTGAATGAAATTTAAAATACTTATACCGTGTTTATACGATGCCTGCTTGTTTACTGAAAACTCAAGCTTCTAGTTTTATTCACATCGTAGTTATAGGGGTTCGAAAATGGCCTGAACTGCTTCGAGAAAAGGATGGTATGTAGCCGTGCCGCTTTTTGCTCGACTTGGCGAGGGCACTGCCTTGCCCCCAGATATTATACCCTTGGCGTCGTTAATATTACGCGACAGGTCATATTATATTATATTTTTAGGGTTCCGGAGCCAAAATGGCAAAAACAGAACCCTTATAGTTTCGCCATGTCTGTCTGTCTGTCTGTCTGTCCGTCCGCGGCTCTGCTCGCGGACTATCAATGCTAGAAAGCTGTAATTTTGCACGAATATATAAGTAAACTATGCCGATTTTTTTCAGGGTCCCACCCATATACGTAAAGTGGGGGTGATTTTTTTTTCTCATCCAACCCTATAGTGTGGGGTATCGTTGGATAGGTCTTTTAAAACCATTAGGGGTTTGCTACGACGATTTTTTCGATTCAGTGACATATTTGCGAAATATTCAACTTTAAAGTGCAAATTTTCATTAAAATCGAGCGTCCCCCCTCCCCTCTAAAATCTAAACCGGTGGGTGGAAAAATTTGAAAAAATTCAGGATGGTAGTAAGTATATCAAACTTTCAAGGAAAACTATAACGGTTAAGTTTGCTTGAGAATTATTAGTGGTTTAAGAGTAAATAGCAGCCTAAGGTATAAAATATACCTAAACTAGGGAAGATTCCGTATAAAATACGAAATCCTTAGAAAAATATTACTTAATTTTTTCGTAATGGCTACGGAACTCTATTTCGGGCGTGTCCGACACGCTCTTGGCCGGTTTTTTAAATATGAAATTGCTTTAGTAATACCAAGAAAATACCTAAAAACGCGTGCGTTCCGACCAAGCTGTCCTTGCGCTTTGCGGTACCAATCCTTATCCGCTTTTTGTCACAAATAAAAAAAATTGCGCTAAAAGCTCGGTGTTAATAGTTTTATACGATTATTTTAGTGATTGATAAACGTAACGTAATTGACAGAATATGGTTTGGCAAATTAGTTTGTGACACATAGAGATCATATCAATCAGCGTCGCTTGTTGCTGCAACTTGCATATAATAAAACAAGACTAAAACATATACAAGATAGCTCTACGCAAACATAAGTTCATCGATGGGCAGTTATTGGATGTCAAGCCAAACAAATAGTAGAAAATAGGGAAAGTTTAGTACCGTGAAGTCAGTGCTTTGATTAATTAATTTTAGTAGTAATACAATAAATATAAATACCAACCGAAAACGGCATTTCCCCTCTGATCATGGGAGTAGCACCGACAAATTGGCCAAGCTATATGTCTAATATTTTTATTAATACGAGTAATTTAGTAATTAAACAAATATTTCTGCTTTTAGGTCTCACCAACTGTAAGACAAATATTTCATATTTGCTATTTCTACGGACACCTTAGCAATTGCGTTGAACTATTTAAACCAGTGCTTACCTTAGAAGGTGTGTGTTATACGATGAATTCGTTAGCAGCTAATGAAATACTACGAAATGATAGGTAAATGTTCAGTATTTTGTACTGTATTTAATGAAACCCTTTACTGTTACGAATAGTATTCTAAAATAAGTTTTTTGTTAAAAAAAACCATTTTTATTACAAGCTTTTTTGCAGACTGTACTTCTTGTTGACTGTACTTTAATTGTCATCCAAACTATGTACATTTCCGTACCAAATTTTAACTCGATGCCATAAACCGTTGAGGAGTTCCGTCCTGCAGAGACGATTTTGCCTGGACCACCAGGATGTCACTGCCAGATTATTGAATTGTCGCCAGATTTACACAAGTCCAAATTTCAAGTTAATCAGACTACTGAAAGTGGGTCAAATTCAACTTGCAAGACTTGACCCGCACATACATTACGAGTACTTATAGTAACATACATACATTGCATGTTAAATAATAGCTTGTAATAAAAGATCATTTTCACTTCTCATGGTCATAAAGTTCGTATTTATTTTATCCTGTATCTAGGCAGATCTAGGCGACATAAAACGACTTTTAATGCTCTAGTGAAGTAAAAACTCTTCGTCTAAGACCAAGGCATTCAGGTGTCAACAGCCATGAACAAGAAAGTTTCTATACCTATATTTTTGCTATAAATTTTAATATTATAAAAAACTAAAAATCCATTAAATCAATCAAAATAAAAATTTATAATTATAAAGCAATGCATGTACAATAGAAGGTACCTTACCTAGTAAGTGAACAATTGTTTCCACTGTTGATGTTTAATTCTTCTCAATCGAAGTGAAAAGCAGAGTGTAAAACTCGAGCATTAAACCCATTTTCCCCTCGACGTGTCTATCCACCCTCGCTTTACCGGTTCGGGTGGCTATATGAACGTCTTGGGTAAAATGGCTCGTTTTATGCTCTTATTGTACAATCTACTATTGTTTATAAATGTTCATCCTTGTTCAAGCATACAAAGTGACTATTCTTATATGCGTACATCGCAACAGAGTGTGGGCTGGTCCCATTCTGGTGGTTACTCTCACTTAAATACCAGCGATGATGTCTATCCCAGACCAGGAAGAGTAAGTATTACTGGTTGATGTATTTTTATCAACCGATTTTATATCGTCATGCAATGAAGTTTGTACGTACAAGTACATTAAAGTTTCCAGCATCATGATAGGAAGTAACTTTATTGTGTGACAAACCGAGTTGTAGAAGATTTTTTTAAAATATGTTAAAAATACGAAGATACATTAGTTTTTAATTATAAAGTAGACGGAGAGATCCGACATGTGTCTATTATATATGTAATAAAATATGACACTATGTACATTCTATTTTTGTAGAAAGAGATAAAATGCAAGTTGCATGTTTTCCAGTCAAAGTCAAAATATTTTATTCAATTTAGGCTATAACAAGCAAGCAGTTTTGTATTACGTCAGAGTATTTAAGAGAAAATTCGTGTTACAGATTCCTTCTTTGCAATCCCTTACCAGTAAAAAACGGCAATATTATGAATTTTCAGCGCACCGTCTTCACTTTTCAAAATGTATGGATAATTCTCAGACAGGAACGTGAAAGTGTCGTACGCGCCTACGATTCGAACGACCACGGATTCAAAGTAAGTCAACCGAAGCCTGAGGCCAAAACCAGACGAGTAGATAAGTTCTTGATATTTTTTTTGTGTCTTCCGACCATGGTCCCATTGTCCCGAAAGCAAGCGCCGCAAACTCATGATAGTTTGTTAAAGCTGAGTATTTGTGGCGTTTGTTTATCTGAGCCTGTTCAGCAGCCGCCCCAGCTCTGAGCGTGGTGCTCTGGATGTGAGACGCGGCAAGAGTGTCGACACACGTCGCGTCCCACACCAGAGTTCGTCCCAAAGTCCAAGGCACTAAGGTGGCACCATCCGGCCTTTTTCCGTCGTCCCTCAACAAACCGCAATTTTACGTAGAGAAAACTGATGTATATTTTATCATAGGTGTACCTGCATCACCCAGCAGACTTACCTCAATCTTCAGTGTTCTACTACGCAGCTCCAAGCGAAAAGAGTATATCGTTGGGACTCAAACTAAATATAGTGAATACATCAAGCAGCCTCAGGAGTTATTCACCAGATACGTAAGCATATATATTTTTTTACTTTCGTGTGTAATTAATTTAATAACTAGCTTATGCTTGCCTTGTTCCAATATCTGGTTTCTAAAGTGATTTAAATGCGCCATCGTACAGTGGAGTCGAATTTATCCACCGAAGTTACCAATAACCGTATAACCTGTTGGCTCAGTACCGAATCGTCTATGAATCAAAATTACCACGACTACAGATGGTATACAAAACACATAATCAATTATATAAATTGCCCATTGTGTGAAGACGTTTTAAAAGTAAAAGACCCAATAGTGCCCGAATACATAAACAAATACATAAATAAATAAACGCCACGAAGGGGCACAGCCAGTAAGCACCAAGTCTAAGCATATCAATTCTCTAATGATTGAATCGTCTAAAACGGAAATTCTATACTGTCGCCCATAAATCTGAAGGCATAAATTGCACAACCTTCAAAACATATAACGTCACATAGGTCATGATGTAGAGAGATTGCGTTTGAATGGTGATAGTATGATGATTTTCGGACGCTTTGCTTTATGGCCATTCTTCTACTCCGATTAACTGTTTTTAATACAATTTGATGAACATTTTGCTATAATAGACGAATCGACACCGATTCAACCTATTGACGTTAACGAAATCAATTGTGTCCAATATAGCCGGCGTTGCTTCTTTCCTGGAGAGCGGTATTTGAGGTACTTCCACACGTACACCGACAACAACTGCAAATTGGAGTGTCTCACCAACTACACCCTACAGCTATGTGGCTGCGTCTGGTTCCATATGCCACGTTAGTGAAAATCCTATTTTTTTTTTATACGATAAGTTGTCTCTCCTTCTCTCCCTCTCTCTTTATTATTCCGGAATATTTAGGCACGCAGAGGGTCGTGGGTTCAAACCCCGGCTCGCACCTCTGAGTTTTTCGAAATTCATGTGCAAAATTACATTTGAAATTTACCACGAGCTTTGCGGTGAAGGAAAACATCGTGAGGAAACCTGCACAAACCTGCGAAGCAATTCAATGGTGTGTGTGAATTTCCCAATCCGCACTGGGCCCGCGTGGGAACTATGGCCCAAGCCCTCTTGTTCTGAGAAGAGGCCTGTGCCCAGCAGTGGGACGTATATAGGCTGGGATGATGATTTAGGCAGATCATCATCATCATATCACCCTTAGAAAGTTCACTGCTGGACATAAGCTTCAACCCTATGATGGGTGAAGCCCTAAGGGTGAGGTCTGTACCTGCAGTTGCTTCAGTTGGGATAAGCCTATATCCACCGTGAACCCGCGGATTTTCCAGGCCATCCGTCGATCTCCTTGGTGGACATCCTACACTGCGCTTTCCAATCCACGGCCATCTGTTCTCATTGCTATATGGCCTGACCATTGCCACTTCAACGAGCTAATTCGGTGTCCCTCATTCTTCTACGTACCTATCTCCTCATTTCTAATTCAGCATTTTTAATTAAGTTAATTTAACTGAAGAAAGATTATAACCAGAGATTCAACTCATATCCGGCTAGTATTCGGTGTCAATAACATACAATTTTACTATTCGGCCGAATACCGGATAGTTGCGTACTATCCGGCCGGATACCGGATAATAAAAAAACTTTTAATAATTATAAAAACTGGTGTTTAATTATGTATTTACCAATTATTGATCAGGCCCGCTGGGAACGTGCGTGCAGGGCGTGCACCGCACAAGGGTGGCATTATCAAGGGGCGGCAAAACCAGTTATTATAACGTTTTAAACTTTCGTGATTCTCACTCATAGTCAAAATACCACAAACGGGACTTATCACGCTATTATTACACAAGTAATATTTACCTCGACGTTTCGGCAACGTTACAGTTGCCGTGGTCACGAGTAGACTGAAGTGTGGGGTGTCAAGTCTGCCTAGCAGCGCGAGTTCTTCGAACTACCCGCACTTGATCACTAATAGTGCCGGCACTCGTATCACGAACTACCCGTACTTGGTCACTTTTATTAGTCACCCTATCACACCGACACACAACACTAAACACACTTCAGTCTACTCGTGACCACGGCAACTGTAACGTTGCCGAAACGTCGAGGTAAATATTACTTGTGTAATAATAGCGTGATAAGTCCCGTTTGTGGTATTTTGACTAAAACCAGTTATTGAAACGAAAATGAAACATTCTCATAATTAAATCAATTATAATCCCAAACTAAGCAAAGCTTGTACTATGGACACTAGGCAAGGGATAAACATGCTTAAATTGATAGATACATACTTAAATACACATTAATTTAAACGTCCAAGACCCGAGAACAAACACTCGTATTATTCATACAAATATCTGCCCGGCCGGAGATCGAACCCGGGACCTCAAGCTTCTTAGTCAGGTTCTCTAACCACTTGGTTTTATCCGGTCGTCAATTTGCATGAACTTGTACATGGTGCGGCTTAATCGGTTTTGCACGCGGGCGTTCAAACAGCTAGTAGCGGGCCTGTTATTGATACCACACTGAAGTAAAAAGCGCGCTTACTTTCGTTGATAGTATACAAGTCCTTGAACAAGTTGCAACCTACATTAACTGTCCTGCCGGAATTCGGTATCCGGTATTCGGTCAAACAACTATCTGCTGTATCTCTAATTATAACCGGGGTTTCCGATATGTTTTTAACGCTCAAACTTTTGTAATGGAGATAAAATTGATTTTGAAATTGAAAGTTCATAAATTTATTAAGTAACGCAATTAAAGTTAATGTTTCTTTCAGATAACAACTCCTCAATTATTTGCAGAGCAAGTAGAGCTAATCATTATTGTTTTCAACGTGCTGAAGGTAAGTTTGACTGATCACGATTTAGCTAAAAACGAAAATTGGGGAGGGGAAGAGGGTATACTTATTCCAAGGCATTAAAATTGTCTCAAATTTTTTGGTAGCATTCATTTGAAAGCTCATAATAGCCTGGTCATTCTACAGTATATTTATTCGATATAAGGCTAAGTTTTTGTATACGGCTTTTACGTGAATTTTTAGAATCTATATTTTTGAATCCACCAAAATTTTATTCCGGAAGATGGAAAAAAATGGACCTTACAATAGGTGATTTTTTTCGCAAAAATGTTAATTAGTAAATTTACTTTCAAAATATGTTTGAATAATTCAGTTTTTAGACCCGTAAGCTGAATCCACCAATATATCTAACAGGAAATAAAAAAAAAAACACTTAAGTGATTATTTCATAATTAATACGTCTAATTCCTATTAGGAGAAAAATGAAATAAGATTTTTTTGATGTCACATATTGTCAAGAAATTGGATCTTAAATAATTATTATTTAACAATCCAAAATAGATATGATTGGAAATTACGATTTTTTTAAACCGATATAAAATTAGCAGCAAAAATAAGTACAAAAATTTCAAGGCACGTTCAAAAGACATACTTAAATCTTAATTATACTTACATTCTATGCCACTATCGTAACTTAATTTTTAATTTGTACTTTTAAAAACATGAAGCCTTTTTTTAGGTTCTTTTAAAAAAATTAGTGGATTTTACATGTCTTACAAAGAACATATAAATTAAACTAATAAATTATGAAGTAAATAGGCTTATAGCAATTTTGCCAGATTTTTACAGAATTATTAAAGATTCTTTTATATAAAGTTTTGTTGTCGCGGTGATAAATTTTGGTGGATTATTGAAGAGTATATTCGCAAATTACCTACCTGACCTAATTTTTAATGCGAAAAATTGCTTTTTTCAATTAATGTTGATTTTACTTAGAGCGAACGTTTAGGTGACTGGGGTATAATTTATTTTTAGAACAATTTGATGAGCAAGAAGGTGATTACAACCGAGGTGGAAGATGTCGGTGCTATCCGTTATGTCTAAATGTTCAGTACGAAGCAGACATTGTCAAGATTTTTAACTACGACGAGAGCCAAGTAGAATATCGCAGTTTAATGCGAGGAATTATGGACTTTTCGCAGTACAGGCATGTATTTTGTTGAATTATTTAATTGTGTGCGTATTGCATATTTTTTTTATTTTTACTTTCACTAGCATCTTCAGCCTATTCGCTGGGTGCGAAGTACTAGGTAATGAAATCTATCGCAGCGCTCATAGTGTTCAAAAATAGAAATAATGTAGGCTCTGTCATATCTGGTTATTAACAAAGCAATTTGTTTAAATTTACGTAACTGCCGGACATGTCCAGCAGATACCAACAATTTTCCTTTTGAAGCGTTTTGTGGTTGATTTTTTTTTATGTGAGTGCTTTTTTAGTGTGAGTGTGAGTGATTACTACTTACCCAGTCTTCAAAATGATACTAATTTCGATCTGAAAACGATATAAATTTATTAATAGCGATACAAGAACAATTATAAATTAATACGTGATAAGTTTGATTTTTGTCATGAAGTCGAGATGAAATTTCAAAACGTCAGATCCTCAGAGCCAACAAAGTTGCGGACGCTAGGTGACGCTGATGTCGTGCACAGAGCCAATACACCTTCTATGTTTTTTGCACAAACTAATAATTATGTAGTATAGCCTGTGCTAAATAATATATTATGGTCTTCTAAAAAAGCGTCAAAAATAAGAAATTGCATTGTTTTACGGTGCATAATTATTAGCTTACTTTGACCTCTTGAATAGACGGAAGCAAAAAGATAAGTAACATGTTGTATATGAAAGAGACTTCAAAAATAAGTGAACATTATACTTACATGTAAATTTACTGAGTGAACGAGGATAGATTTTAAATTTAGGAAACAGAAAAATCTTTTTTTTGTGTGTTTTTTAATACGTACATAACCCAAAAATTTAAATGGCTCTTTCTGACTTCTTTCTAATGTTTATTTGTTTCCCTTTCATATTTTTGGGGAAAAGACACAATGTCATTGTGATCTTCAGGCCTGTCAACTAAATAGAACCTATTTTGGATTTGGCAATCAATACAATTTCCGCTTAATCAGATCAGCAACTACTAACGTACCTACTAAACTATGTATTGCCATACGCAAAATTGGCAAAGTTTTGTGTTGATGCCGCTAATAAAAATAAAGTGGAAATCAAGTTCAAAGGTTCCTTTATATATAAATACGTAGATAGGTACAAATGAAGTTATTAACATGATCGTGTCAATAACGCAGAAACTTATTTTTCACTTATCATCATGCTCGTAAAAATCGTATTTATGCTAGATCTAGGCAACATAAAATTAATTTTTATACTCTAGTGCATAAAATAAAATCTTCGTCTAAGACCAAGTCAATCAGGTGTAAACAGCCACAAGAAAATAAGTTTGAACATATTTTTTTTAATAACTTTTAATTTATATAAAACTAAAAATCAACCAAATCAATCAAAATAGATCAATAACATAAAAAAAATATAATGATATACTAATGCAAGAACAATAAAAGTTACATAGTAGGTGGAGAATTGTCTCCACTGTTGCTATTTCATTTCCTCGCCATCGAAGTGAAAAGTAGAGTGTAGAACTCGAGCAAACCCCTTTTCCTCTCGTCGTGACTATACTGGTTCGGGCTGCTATATGAACGTCTCGGGTAAAATGGCTCGTTTCATGCTCTTGTTGTAGAATCTACTATTTGTGTTTGTGTAACTTATATTTTGTTATAGGTTTACTTGCATAGAGCTATTTTATAAGGCCCCGAAGTTTGTGGCGATGCATCACTCGGAGCTATTCGGGACGACGGATTTTCTGGCAAACTGCGGCGGGCTGCTCGGTCTCTTCCTCGGCTGCTCCTTTCTCAGCATCGTCGAGATCATCTACTTCTTTACACTGAGGTTGCTAACTTTATGTTTTACTAGGCACTGCATTCATCATCATCATCATATCAGCCGTAGGAGGGACACTGTTGGGCATATGCTTAACTTGCAGACCTCTAGTTGCTTTGGTTGGAATCGGCCTGCATTTACCGTGAACGCGGCTTTAACCAGATCATCCGTCCATGTCGTTGGTGGACTACTTTGCGCTTGCTGAGCCATTCGAGAACTTTTTGGTCCCAACAGCTATCGCCCTTCATTAAGAACACACTACGTTTAGGCACTACATTTAGATTGATATATTATTTTATATGAGATAACGATATTTTGACGCAGATATTTTGATGCACATAAGGTGACTCGGGGCTATTGTAGCTGGGGAATATTGCATCTGAGCCGTCTGATGGTGTCCTAACGACGCCATGTTCTTCTCGGCCGTTTTACGTTGTGTTCGCCAGAAGACTGTCTTCGCACAACACCATGTTCGCCATGTTCGTCGTGGTAAGGACGCCATCAGACGGTGCAGATACAATATCCCCCCAGCTACAATAGCCCCGGGTTACCTTATCACGATCACAGTATCCTCCTGGAAATTCTTCAATCTACCCGTGATCATTATGCGTGGAACTGCGCAGAAATATCGGGAGCTTATTAAAGAAACACGGTCTATATCCCGTAACAAGATTTAACCAATGTCAGTAATCATGTATAATTGAAAACCGGTACATTAAGATTGTCACGCAGATCTTCAACGGCAAGAAATCCTGATCTGAATCCTGAGTATCCTGGTGATTACTACGGAGTAATCTGTGACTTGCCGACGCGTGCGTTCATCTCAACGCAAGAAAGCTATATCAAGTCTCTCGATCCATTGGTTTATGTTGAGCTCCTTATCAGGTTCCTTTATAAGGTTTAGATTTATTTTTTGACAACTATTCATTGTTTTTCCAGACTGAGCTGCTCTTTTCGCCGAAATACGCAACAAACCGAGTATATAATTGAGAAGAATGAATAGATGCCTACAACTGACACCGAGAATACAACTGAGAAGAATGAATAGGTGCCTACAACTGAAAGCGAGAATACAACCGAGAAGAATGAATAGGTGCCTACAACTGAGACCGAGAATACAACTGAGAAGAATGAATAGGTGCCTACAACTGAAACCAAGAATACAACTGAGAGGAATGAATAGGTGCCTACAACTGAAACCAATAATACAACTGAGAAGAATGAACAGGTGCCTACATCTGAAACCGAGAATATAACTGAAAGTTCCTATCTCGGGCCTTTGAATTAGACGCCTACAATTGTTTTTACGTTTTTTTAGGTTTCGTATTTAGATATTAATGGCAAAGATGTATTGAAAAATGCTATCATAATTTTATTTATCTTGCTGTCTCATCTAGCTTACTGAAGTTTAATGAAGCTAATTGAGATAACAAGATAAATACGAACTTATCCGATAAAATACGACGGAAAAACATTATTCAATACATCTGATCCTTATTTTTAAGCGTTCGCACGACAGTGGGTCTTGTCACGGGGCCATATTTAAAACTGTAATACCTTTAGCTTAAAATTTCCATGCACTGTGTATTGTTATTCTATTATACCTAGTGCGCTAGTGCCATCCACGAAGACGCGTGATTTTTGAGAGAAGTTTCCCTGCCGGCCGCGCGGCTGCGTTAGGTATTCGTTTGGGCTGCCTTTATCGCTCGTGACATAAGCGCTCGCAGCCGTCCCCCCGATGCCTTCCGCAACTACGTCCGTAATTTCTATCGAGATAGATGTAGGCTTTTCAATATTTAGGTTTTGTTGTTCTCATATTATACGAAAAGTATAGCACATAAATCAATGATATTTTATAATCAAGATATTCATTATACATTGTTTTTCGTTTTGTAGAGCTTTATTCGTGTTTATCATGTAAGTTGACATTTTAACGACGAACTCTTGATCTGATATTACACATTTATATGAAAATCTGAAAAACAACAGGCCTAGATAATTACGTCTAGTCCATACTTACAAAATTTTATCTATTTCTGTTGCCTAGTTTTCAAATGAGACCGGAACTACGTTTGTATGGAGAATGGAACGAAGAGACTTCTCTTAATGACATTGTAATAAGAACCACGGCACGCGTCATCGTGAATGACTACCTATACGTAGTAACTTAATGTCATAAACGTATGCACACGTAAACAAGTCTTATAAATTTTATTAAATATTGTGTCTTATGTAAAGACGTTTATAAACGTTATAATGTCAGTTCCATTGTACCTACTCTTTGTGTCTATGTAAACATTAAATCGTTAATAAATAAAGACTTTCATTAACTGTAATGGATTCTAATTTATCTTCACTTTTTCAGTCGTCAATAATGTACATATGATCAAATGTAAAGTCGTCGTAGCCTAGTGGTTTGATCTATGCCTATCAAGCAGAGGGTCGCGGGTTCTAGCCTGGTATCGGATCTCAGAGTTTTTCGAAACTTATAGAAATTTAACATTTAGCTTTACGTAAAAGGACGCAGTGACCCAAAATGGGTCTTGGCCTCCAATCCAACACCAGATTACGCTAAACCTTGATATTCACTTCTCATTCGTTTCAAAGGAAGTTCCCAATCCACATAGCCCACGAGGAAGTAGTTCTAAGAGAAAGCCTTTATGCAGTGGGACGTATAAGGAGATGATCGGATTATTTTTTTAATTTATTCGAGTGACTTAGATAAACCAGATGGCCAGTACTTGCTTCGTTTTTGGCCCGGGTAAGATTGTGTCGTGGACCATTTTCATGACGAAAATGTTACGTTTTTAGTCTACGTGGTCTTAGTTCTATGCTTTTTCCGCATAGAAGGTGGCGCCATTCTCTTTATTCCAGTTTGTGTATTGACCATTTCGCCGATGCGATTTTGTTATATCTGTGTCTGGTTGGAAAAAACTACTTACCGCGAAAACTTTGAAATTTTTGTAGAGCGTAAATCATAAACGATTAAAATAAATTGATTATTCACACAATGTCGTCAAGCGATAGTAAAAATTATGATGTGGAGTAAAGAGCAAAAGATATAATTGATAATCTTTTGCCACCGAAATCTAGAATAATTTATTTAAAAACCTATGAAAGTTTTATGGACTGGAGGAATATGAAATGCATTCATTCTTTCAGAGTTTTCACCTCGAGACTAAAAGTCAATATTAAACCCTCGCTAAAGCTCGGGTGGCTAACCACTTCGGGATATTGTCTTATTTTAGTCCCTTGATAAAAAATATACTATTAAAGTTCCCTCTTTCCTTTATAAGGTCCGGAACCTGGGTTTAGGTCATGAAATTTTACAGTTGTTCTTAACGCAACATAAATAAAGATCACGATATACAATTTGGGATTTCTCAGGGGAATTTTGGAAAATCCCGGAATTTCAATTGTTACTACCACTCTAGTATTTAATATGTTTGCCGCAACGATTTATTTTCTAACTCGCTAACATCATCATCATCATCATCATCCCAGCCTATATACGTCCCACTGCAGGGCACAGGCCTCCCCTCAATATGAGAAGGGCTTGGGCAGTAGTTCCCACGCGGGCCCAGTGCGGATTGGGAACTTCACACACACCATTGAATTGCTTCGCAGGTTTATGCAGGTTTCCTCACCACCGTGATGGCCGAGTGGTTTGACCCATGGCCTCTCAAGCAGAGGATCGTGGATTCAAACCCCCGGCTCGCACCTCTGAGTTTTTCGAAATTCATGTGCGGAATTACATTTGAAATTTACCACGAGCTTTACGGCGAAGGAAAACATCGTGAGGAAACCTCGCTAACATACTCATAATAAACTATAGGGTCCTGTTTAATCAGTATAATTAAACTTTTTGTATTAAATAACAGAGTTTTCAATAATGATCGAAATGGAAAATAACATTTGTTATAACGTTTTGGAGACATAAAATCATTTTACATAATCAAGTTACTAAACAAGTGACTGAAATATAATGACGTGATATATTTTAAGAATCGGCTTAGTAAGCCCTTTCATAATACCAGACACAATCAGTTTCAGAACAATTTTATTTTTTCATATATAAAAAGATGACGTCATAACTCCTCCCCCTTTTTTTTTCGTGTTACGGGTCAAATTGATTTTTATGGCCTAGAGATCAATCGTTCCGATTTTAATGCTTTAAACACTAACTGTAGTATTTTGAAAGACACGGGCTCAAAATTAGGAATATTTAAGTTTGGTTAATAATGTAAGGTTTGCCTCGTTAATCAAATAAATTATTTTGTGCCATTTCGCAATTATATTTTCATCACACTTACCATGTTATCTTGTCACAACACCTAGGCTTGGCTGTAATAGCTTAAATGTAAATAGCCATTAGGTATTTAATTAACTAAAACAATTACTTTACTTACCCGCGACCTTTTGATAGCTACGTATATGCTAGAAATGAGTGTTCATGCAGTGGAAGAACTGCATGAACACTCATGGAAGGGAACTCCTCAAAAGTTGATGGCACACACAAAAGACTACATGATCATTAAATTTCAATGACAATGCGTTTATATTATATATACCACCTGATGCTGCAGCCAGGGTCATCTGCTGATGACGGAACTCCTCAAGAGCTGATAGCACAGATACGAAATTTTACATGTACGTTCAATGAACTGACACAATTACTTTACTCGCCCGCGACCTTATGATAGCTACGTTTATGCAAGAAATGAGTGTTCATGCAGTTCCTCCACCTCTACACTGTAAGAACACAGACAAATCACATAAACACATCTGTCACCACCACCACATTACACTGACGCGTTTTGAACTTAATCAGAGCTCATTTTCAGAGCAACACAACCGTACATCATGCTACTAGATATAAGACTAACAAACCAAAATAAACGTTTTAGTAAACGGTACAAAATAGATAAAAAAAATCTTAACTTAAAAAGTTTTAATAACATCTGGTAACATCTGTAAGTCTAACATGTGGTAGCATGGTGTGCGGTTGTATTGCTCTGAATATGACCTCTGGTTGAGTTTAAAACGCGTCAGTGTAATTTGGTGGTGGTGATTGAGAGGTTTATGTGATTTTTGTTACGCCTGATTAAATAATAGGTCAGCTAAATAAGTGGTGTCAAATTTTAAACAAATCCCTATATTTTCCTATGAAATGAATATGTCGCTAAAGTCGAACTTTCGAGTTGACAGACATGTCTATCGGCATTATTGTTTTATGCCATGCAAACGATTAACAACTTTAAGTTGGTAGACCACATATTTGGCTGATGGTGCCTATAGTTTCAACGGGCGCACTTTAAATGTTTTTTTTTTGCTTATAAAATTACGGGGCACAACTATTGTGCTCTAATTGACCACATAATTACTTAGTCTTAATTGGAGGTGATGAATTTTCAAATTTCATGACTGTATAAGTTATAGCCAGTTTATGCTGTTATAATAGTATAACATACAGCATAAAAATATCTGTTTAGATACGTAAGTATAAACTTTACATAGTACCTACTAAGAGTACTACCTACTAATAAAAGGATACATTTATTTTTTTACCTGGAGAGTAGGACCTGCATTTTACAGCGATTCCCGCGTAAGGGGATCATTATGTACTACCATCCTCTGATATTTTTAATAATTACCCGCTGGTACTTTGAAAACCAAGTTTACGGTGGATGCAAGCCGCTTTCAACGGAATCAACTGGAGGTCTTTGGGGAACGCCTATGGCCAACAGTGGACGTCCTTTGGATGATATAATGATGATGATGATTCATTGAAAATAATAAACCGATTATAAACTTATTCGCAGTCAAAAACTTTCTTAAGTTTTGTTTCTTTTAATTCTTCTAAGTATACAATATTCTTTTCACACCTCTCTTTCAGAAAAGTAACTTTCCTCCCTGATGAGAGGGAGCAAAGTGCAACTTTTCTGTTCAAGGCTTTTCTAAGTATTTTATTGCAAATGCCATTTTTTTATGTTGATAATTGTAAATCCACGCCATTTTCTATGCTGTTTGTTCTGTTATAATATTAAGAATATTTTTTTCCAAGTTTCTTAATGCTCGGTGTGAAAAGTTGTATGAGCCACTCGGGAGCAAAATTATTTTCATTTTGGGCGTTAACACTTAAATCCCTCATTACGCTCAGGATTCTACTTTAGAATCCCTCGCTACGCTCAGAATTCTATTATAGAATCCTTTTGGTAAATTTTGGATTCAATGTACCTACGCCTTCGCCGTAAATAGATCATTTTGCTCCCTGTGACACAAATAACTATTTCAATTCTCATGCTCGTAAAGTTCATGTCATTGTTTATGCTGGATCTAGGCGACATAAAATGACTTTTTAAGCACTAGTGCATAAAGTAAAATCTTCGTCTAAGACCAAGGTAATCAGGTGTCAACAACAGCCACAAACAAAAAAGTTTCTACATATTTATTAAAATAATTTCTTATTTATTTAAAACTAAAAATCAATCAAAATAAATCAATAAAAACAAAAAATATATATAATAATGCATGAAAAATAAAAGGTACATAGAAAGTTAACAATTGTTTCCACTGTTGCTATTTCAAAAACAGAGTGTAAAACTCGAGCATTAAACCCATTTTCCCCTCGACGTGTCTATCCACCCTCGCCGTGCCGGCTCGGGTGGCTGAACGCCTTGGGTAAAATGGCTCGTTTCATGCTCTTGTTGTACAATCCACTATATTGCACATAGACCAAGTTCAGGGTATGAGCTAGTTAATGATGAATTCATTAATTTATATTCATTAAAAATTTAACGCGGTATGGGAAGGACCGCTGAGCGAATTAATTAACGATTAACAAATATACCCTTGACAACACATTAATGCGTCTGTCGCGGAAGCGAGGTGACATGTAGTTTAAAAGAAGAGTTCTGTTCGTAAAAAATCGTTAAAATAGATGAACAAAGGTCAGATACCAAGACTTGAGATGGAGTAAGTAATTATTTTATTATTTTGTGCTTGAGGGGCTATACTCGGCCGCAGTCACTGTTTTACCATCGTTTTTATTTAAACTCTGTTTAAAAATTAAGTTTCGAAGGCATTTACCTTGATAATTGTTTTTTACCTTGATAATTGTGAAACCGTATCACTAGAAAATATCTTGAGCTAAATAAAATCCGTATTTATAAGCTCCCTTATCATGCAACGCTTAGACACAAAACTTTAGCCAATACTGAATATACTTTAAGTCTGCGAATTTTTCAAGGATACAAAGTTTTTAAGAAATCATTACTATTGAAATTCCTGCGTTGTCTGTCTGTGTTGTCTGTATGAACCTCGGTTAGCGGGTGTCTGCAGAGGCCGTTGGACGGTGAACCTGTACGCGTTTATTTTCCTATGATTAAGACTTGAGAGCAATGTTTTTCAGTATTAAAATAAAGTGAACAATTATTTGTAGTACAACGCTAGGATTTGATCCTGCACAAGTTGCAAAACTGACTGACTTTATAAAAACCTCTTTTGTAGTATTTTTGGTAATTCTATGGTCCTTCAATTTGTTAACTGCGCAATCGTTTGATGTTTAAAAAAGTGAGTAAAGCCGCGAAAACTGGATTTCAGTGTATTTATTTTACTCCTAGGCGACTAGGCGACACATTTTTCGAGTTCTTTTTTAAACGGAAACGAAAAATTTCTTCAGTACCAGAACGGAAAGATTGAGTCGGTCGTTTTGCATGGTCAACTGTGAGTTTCTTAATATGGTCCAAGTATTTGATTTTGTTTACTCTTATTGTGCGCGCAAAATAAGAGTAAGCGGATCACATTAAGATTATTCTGCTAAACGTAGCGTTGGGTCAGCGTACGACGGTTTATTTAGAATAATTATAACACGCGGCGTCTGTGGCTGATTGTCGTCGGCTTATTGACACTTTTTTTTATTTGTGACTATTTTAGTTCCAACAATGAAAAAGAGCAGGCCAGTGTCAAAAAAAGAGTGCGTCGCGAGCGCAGGCAGCTGGTAGCAGGGGAGCTGGTACAAGACTTTGCACAAAACACTACGCTGCACGGTCTGCGGTACATCGCGGAGAAAAGACTCAGCCTCGTAGAAAAGTAAGATCTCATCATCATCAAAGATCATCATCAAAGTGAGATCTTAGTCTATTGAAGCAGATTTTTGAGAGTAACAAAAAAAAACTCAAAATGTCTGATTGATGGTGTAGAGAGATAGATATGGCGTATTTAAACCAAACTGAAAAGAGGTGGTTGAACTTGAATTACCACTACGGGCACTGTGATTTTCTGTCACACGAGACAAGGGCATAAGAAGTTCATAAAAAGAACATCATGCAATTTTATGGGTGTTCTACCAAATAATAATACAATTTTATTAAGTATGAAATGTTTATCTACCTGGACATCTATTCTAAATTGTATCATATATTGACTAGAACTAGAATAATTTATTTGCCCATAATAACTATTGTTTGTGTAACTCCTATAGTGAATAATAACTAAGTACTTGTATTATTATAAAAAGGTAACAAAGTGTATTTGGACGCATTTGTGTTAAAAGCAAATAAAATATTTCAATTTGAATTTGAATGCGATAGGCCTTTAAATCGTGTTTTACTTGCTTGCACTAAACTTATCATTATGTACCGTCTTTTCAGAGTACTTTCAGGCATGTTTCTGGATCATATCAGAAAGCTGACATTCTGTTCATCTGAGTCTAAGTATATTCATTAGAACCCTTAACTTATTGCAGAATATTTTGGACTGTATCATTTGTGACAAGTGTGAGCCTGTGTGTGATGCTGATTTGGAACGTCTGGGTGAAGTGGCAGTCGGCTCCCATCATCGTGACTGTCGACGACGACTACGTTTCGATTCAGGAGGTTAGAATGAATTTATTTCAACGACTCACGAACCTTAAAAATATTTAACGTTTATAATTTTTTTTATATGCCGCTAAGCTCCTTCCTTAAATTTCAAAATAAATGTGTATTACAGATCTCTTTAGTTGTTATCACAAAGTTGTCTTTTTAATTAAGCGCATTATAGGTACTCTCTTAAAATTATATGATTAAACGAACTTACCTGAAGTGAAGTTCTATCATAATTATACGAAGCTCCTTGTCCGAGACGATTTACAAGTAGTAGCGCTGACGTACCAGCGCCTGAGTCACTGTTTTAAAGCTAAAAAAAAAAAGAAAAACCTCTCTCGTTTGACAGATGTTTGACAAGTCATTACGTTTAAAGGTATGAACAACCCTATATTTGGGATAATGCTTAAGTATTAATGGGAGGGATTGGGAGTGTCGTCTCGGACAAGGAGCTTCGTATAATTATGATAGAACTTCACTTCAGGTAAGTTCGTTTAATCATATAATTATACTTTTCTCCTTGTCCGAGACGATTTACAAGTAGCTGTTTTAAAGCTAGGGTTGTGAATAATATTCAATGTAAGTAAAAAAAAAGGAATACTCATTTATTCTTTATGAACAACGATTAAGAATATTATAAAGGAAACAAAAGTAAAATATCTTCTTGGATTAACAATTTAAAAAGTACTAATCAACGCAGTACGTATTAGGTAGCCATAATTATATTATAATTAATATATATTATATGACTATGCTAAGGCATATATGGAATCACAGAAATCAGATGTGTTGTTCTTGATAGGCCTATTGTAATGTCGGGCAAATGTTGCCGAATTTGCTGACCATCCAGCAGTCTTATAAATTTGTTCTATACTAACTCCTGCTCTGAGCGCAGCCGATGTAGAGGCGTGACGAGTGCTGTGCGCTGAGAATACTTTTACATCAATCCCCGATTCTTCAAGGGTCTTTTAATCCACCGACTAATTGTTTGAGAGGAGGCAGGATGGTGTGGTTTCTTATATGTTAGGATTAGTTTACTATTATCTTTTCTTAACAGTTCTGTCATTTGAATGTAAGATTTTAAGGTGTTAACTGGACAAATATGAACCTTATGTTCATAAGTATTAAGCTCAAGAACCGGTTGCAGGCTACCTCGCCTAGAGGTCTTTATTGTATCTGTAATGTGAATTTTTGCCATATTTTCAGAGAATGATATGTTATTTAATTTAATTAACGACAAGGTCTGTACCCTTTGGCCAGTGGCTAGTGCCAGCAGGGTCACTAATTTTTTGGTAAGATTTTCTAAAGTAAAGTAGTCATAGAAAAAGAGGCTAAGTAGTTTAACACTATTCCGGGATCCCAAGTAAAATTATATTTAGGAGTAGGTGGTTTTGAACGAAAAACACCTTTCAGGAATCTTTTCAGTCTGTCATCTGTTCCAACTTTAGGACTTATTAGTAAAGCTAAGGCTGATCTTGCGGAGTTCAGTGAACCATAAGAAGCTCCCTTCTCAAAACAATCATTTAAGAATTTTAAAATGTATGGATTGATCCCTGATAAGGGTCTACATTATGATTCTGGCAAAAGGTCCACCAAAGTTTCAACGAAGATTCATAATTGCTTCATTGTACTGCTTGCGAGTGAATTTAACATCACACCAAGCACTGATGATGGTGTCCCTCGCCTTATGTAAGCTTTCGCTGATAGCAGCCCTGCAGCCAGGGAAAGCTGGCGGCAAAGTGGGTGACTTTCTCTGTATGGGGAAGACAATAAATATTCGTTAGGTTCAAATATGATGAGATCACCAACTAAAAGAGACTTGACTATCGGGAACCACGGTTGTGATTTCCAGTAAGGGAATACTAATATTCCGGTGGCTTTATCAGTCCTAATTTTATGTACGCATTTTAGTACCAGAGAAAATGGCGGGAAAGCATAAAAAAACATATTTGTCCAGTTAAGTGTAAATGCGTCAACAGCAAAAGGCTTCTGGGTCACATTTCCAGATACAAATTTCAAACATTTTCTATTGATTCTAGAAGCAAATAAATCTATGTCTGGAGTGCCGAATCCTTTACAATTTTTGTATAAGCTTGGTGACTCAACTCCCATTCAATGTTGATTTTTCTAGATTCTCTATCTGCATAGAAATTATCTTTAGTATTATGTAGATACAAATACCCAAATATTTCTCTCTTCACACCATTGCCAAAATTTTCTTGTTATGCTATTGAGGTGTGGAAATTGGATACCTCCCATTTTATTAATATAAGCTACTGCTGTCGTGTTATCAATTCTTAACAACAGCTCACAATTAGTAAAATTTTTAGAAAAACATTTGAGTCCTAAATATGCAGCTTTCAATTCTAAGAAATTAATATGGTGTTCTTTTTCCTCAATTGACCAGGAACCCGATGCTTTTTCATCTCCACACACAGCGCCCCAACCTGTCAATGATGCACTGTGTGTATTTCTATTGCAAATTTGTGTTCTTTAATAGGGTTATATTTATCGATATTCTTACACCACCAATCTAGCTCTGAGTGCATATCATGAGGTAAGGTCATTATTGCGTCGTAATTGTCACTATTTTTTAATTAATGCTAGATATTTTCCCTTTCAAGTAATTTGGTATATTACCCAACCATATGGTACGGCTGGACAAACTGAGTTGAGTAACCCCAGTATTTGAGAAAATTCTCTAATGGTAAAGTGACGCTTTAGCTTAAATATATTTAATTTTTCTACTATTGAAAGCTGCTTTTGTTTAGGCACTGATAGAGACATGTTAGAAGAATCTATTTGAAACCCTAAATATTTACATTTTACTAGGAGAGAGTACACTCTTTTCGAAGTTAATAATAAATCCTAGATCTTGAAGCACTTACAAGCAAGATTTACATTTTCTTGCATTCTCTTCAGAGTCACCAAAGTATAAGCTGTCGTCCAGATAATATGTCAATACAACATCATATTCTCTAAGATAGGCGCTAATAGGTTTGATAATTTTTGTAAAAACAAATGGAGCGTGCATAAGCCATAGGTAGAGCATTGAATTGATACAATTGTTCATTAAATTTAAATCTTAAATATTTTTTAGAATTTTCTGCTATAGGTACTGAAAAATATGCCTCTTTAGGTCTATAGATGCTAAGTAACAATTTTGGACATTAATTTACATGCCGTTCTGATATCCTCTAACTTAAAATGTTCGGTATCAATAAATTGATTTAATTTCTTTAAGTTAAGAATAAATCTATATGTACCATTGGGGTTTTGGTATCAAAAAATTGGTGAGGTGAATTGGTCAGGGTCATATGTACATTCAACAATTGCTTCTAGAGTCTTTAGTTTTTCTATTTCCTGACTATATTATTTCAATTTCTTTTTTAGACAATTTTGTGTTTGCTGATTGGTATGCTGGTGGTTTCCTACTAAAGGGAATTTCATATCCTTGAATCCAGTTTAAAATAATTTGGTCATCCGTTATTTGATGCCAATTATTCAAAAAATATTAATCTACCTGCGTGTACCTGTGTAACTATCGACGATGATTGGCATACGATGATTGGGCATACGACGATATTTCTGTCGCCTCTGGTCCCTGGTCTGGTTCTGGTTTGAAGCTGTACTGTCTTGCTCTGATGCTGGTGCTCGTATGCCCGCCACGCGCACGTTGATGTTGCTGCCGGCGGGCCCCTCCAGGTTTACCTGTTTCTTCACTGGAGCATGTATTAATTTTTTGATGGTAATTTAGGAGCTTTTCCTTTATCTGCGTGCTTGCTTTTTTTGATCATTTGTGCTGCTTTAATTTTTTCTCCACAGTCTTTGCCAAGAGGAATTCATCTGGCATTGCATCCTTGACTGCTATT
>NC_133487.1:3995293-4055081 GCF_025370935.1 Choristoneura fumiferana | reverse complement strand
TCCATTGTACCTACTTTTGTGTCTATGTAAACATAAATCGTTAATAATTATAAGACTTTCATTAACTGTAATGGATTCTAATTTATCTTCACTTTTTCAGTCGTCAATAATGTACATATGATCAAATGTAAAGTCGTCGTAGCCTAGTGGTTTGATCTATGCCTATCAAGCAGAGGGTCGCGGGTTCTAGCCTGGTATCGGATCTCAGAGTTTTTCGAAACTTATAGAAATTTAACATTTAGCTTTACGTAAAAGGACGCAGTGACCCAAAATGGGTCTTGGCCTCCAATCCAACACCAGATTACGCTAAACCTTGATATTCCTACTAAAAAATTCGATGCCATCGTGAAGTTCCCAATCCACATAGGGCCCACGTGGGAAGTAGTTCTAAGAGAAAGCCTGTCTTATGCAGTGGGACGTATATAGGAGATGTTCATCGGATTATTTTTTACAAGCTTTTATTTAGTTACACTTTACAGACGACCAGATGGCCTAATGGTTAGAGAACCTGACTACGAAGCTTGAGGTCCCGGGTTCGATTCCCGTGTCGGGGCAGATATTTGTATGAAAAATACGAATGTTTGTCTCGGTCTTTGGGTGATATTAATATGTTATGATTAAGTATGTATCTATATCTATATAATTATATTTATCCGTTTCTTAGTACCCATAACACAAGCTTTGCTAAGCTTACTTTGGGACTAGGTCAATTGGTGTGAATTGTGCCGTGATATTTATTTATTTATTTATTTATTATTATTACTTACTTATTTATTATTAGACGACCAGATGGCCTAGTGGTTAGAGAACCTAACTACGAAGCTTGAGGTCCCGGGTTCGATTTCCGTGTCGGGGCAGATATTTGTATGGAAAATACGAATGTTTGTTCTCGGGTCTTGAGTGTTTAATAAGTATTTAAGTATGTATCTATATCTATTTTATTTATCCCTTTCTTAGTACCCATAACACAAGCTTTGCTAAGCTTACTTTGGGACTAGGTCAATTGGTGTGAATTGTGCCGTGATATTTATTTATTTATTTATTATTATTACTTGTCCTGTCCAGATGTTTGTCATTAAATCTTGCAAATTAAATTTGATCCACTTCTCGGTTACCGATTGAACTGAAATTTTGCATACTTGTGTCAATTGCATGACAATACAATATTCTGGTAGTGACATCCAAGTATTCCGGCCAGGATCGTCTCCGCAGGACGGAACTCTTCAACGGTTAATGGCATCGACTTGAAATTTGGTATGCAAATGTAGTTTGGGTGACAATATAAGTACAGTCAGCAAAAAAAGCTTATATAAAAATGTTTTTTTACCAAAACCTATTTATTCATCGTGCATATTAAAGTGTCATATAATTACTAAATATACTGAGTAGCAAAACATCTGGCCCGTATTTTTGGGCTGTCTGCTTTTCGGGTATCTGAAGATACCTAATGAACCTAACGTACCTATTAACGTAATGATAAATATTAGCACCAATACAAGCGCTTTTCACTGGTCATATTAATATGACATGCCACCAAGAAACAGCTACCCTAAGTGAATAGAATAGAATAGAATAGAATAGAAACGTTTATTCGCTAATTCGCAAAGTGCCCTAAAACTTGAGTAATAATGTGAATATTCAAGAAGCTGTCAGCTGCAAAAGACGTAATAATAATAGTGACCAAAATGAGGAGTTATTTTTGAAAGCCGGTATCACAAATGTGGACAAGATTAGGAAAAGAGATCATCATCATCATCATCAGCCTGCTGGATATTCGCCTCCCCAATTGCACGCCACTGAGCACGATCCTCGGCCACTCTCATCCAGTGCCCTTAGTGTAAGTTTTCGGTTACAAAATACGTCTCGATCACGTTCGCGTTAAAATCTCAATTTGTATAGAAACACGAACATCGCAAACGTTCCGCTAGAGGCGCTGTTCGTGTTTCCATATAAATTGAGATTTTAACGCGAACGCGATCGATACGTATTTTGTAACCGAAAAGTTACACCAGGGGTACAGTTCTTGCCAGCCACTTTGCGAAGATCATCGCTCCACCTAGTCAGAGGGCGTCCCACGCCACGCTTGCCGATCCGCGGTCTCCACTCATGAACGCGATTACACCAGAAGTTAGCGGAAATAGATACTTACCCCCTTATTCATAAACGACAATCAAACCTATTTTAGTTAAAATGCCGCTAAAATTCGTTTGTCCTTATCTGTCACTTCGACATTTTTATTTGTTAGAAAGGGACAAAGCATTTGTTAGTTAACGTAGGCTTGTTAAGTTTTATGAATAAGGGGGTTAGTACCTAGGTAATGCGCCTGTTACTATTAGCCTAAGTTCGTACTTCTTTGGGTCTCACAAATACACATTGAGCTCTAAATTTCAACTTAGTCAGTTAAATAGACTCGCATGAAATCGTTTGCGATAGACGGACATATGATTGATACTTTATCACTTCTCATGTTTCAAAGGTAGGTCAATTATAGCTTTACGAGGCGGGAGTAAAGTGAGAACTTTAGTCCCTAGGGAGTTAAAGTGATTTTTTTTTTAATTTACTTCGAGTGACTTAGATAAACTCAAACAGCCAGTACTTGCTTCGTTTTTGGCATAAAATAAGATTGTATGTGGACCATTTTCATGACGAAAATGTTACGTTCTTAGTCTACGTGGTCTTAGTTCTATGCTTTTTCCGCATAGAAGGTGGCGCCATTCTATTTATTCCAGTTTGTGTATTGACCATTTCGCCGATGCGATTTTGTTATATCTGTGTCTGGTTGGAAAAAACTACTTACCGCGAAAACTTTGAAATTTTTGTAGAGCGTAAATCATAAACGATTAAAATAAATTGATTATTCACACAATGTCGTCAAGCGATAGTAAAAATTATGATGTGGAGTAAAGAGCAAAAGATATAATTGATAATCTTTTGCCACCGAAATCTAGAATAATTTATTTAAAAACCTATGAAAGTTTTATGGATGCATTAATTCTTTCAGAGTTTTCACCTCGAGACTAAAAGTCAATATAAACCCTCGCTAAAGCTCGGGTGGCTAACCACTTCGGGATATTGGCTTATTTTAGTCCCTCGATAAAAAATATACTATTAAAGTTCCCTCTTTCCTTTATAAGGTCCGGAACCTGGGTTTACTCATGAAATTTTACAGTTGTTTTTAACGCAACATAAATTAATAAAGATCACGATATACAATTTGGGATTTCTCAGGGGAATTTTGGAAAATCCTGGAATTTCAATTGTTACTTCCATATCGAATAGTTCACGCGTGAGAAACTGCGGGTAAACTCTAGTATTTAATATGTTTGCCGCAACGATTTATTTTCTAACTCGCTAACATCATCATCATCATCATCATCCCAGCCTATATACGTCCCACTGCAGGGCACAGGCCTCCCCTCAATATTAGAGGGCTTGGGCAGTAGTTCTCACGCAGGCCCAGTGCGGACTGAGAACTTCACACACCATAGAATTGCTTCGCAGGTTTGTGCAGGTTTCCTCACCGCCATGATGGCCGAGTGGTTTGACCTATGGCCTCTCAAGCAGAGGATCGTGGATTCAAACCCCGGCTCGCACCTCTGAGTTTTTCGAAATTCATGTGCGGAATTACATTTAAAATTTACCACGAGCTTTACGGTGAAGGAAAACATTGTGAGGAAACCTCGCTAACATACTCATAATAAACTATAGGGTCCTGTTTAATCAGTATAATTAAACTTTTTGTATTAAATAACAGAGTTTTCAATAATGATCGAAATGGAAAATAACATTTGTTATAACGTTTTGGAGACATAAAATCATTTTACATAATCAAGTTACTAAACAAGTGACTGAAATATAATGACGTGATATATTTTTAGAATCGGCTTAGTAAGCCCTTTCATAATACCAGACACAATCAGTTTCAGAACAATTTTTTTTTTCATATATAAAAAGATGACGTCATAACTCCTCCCCCTTTTTTTTCGTGTTACGGGTCAAATTGATTTTTATGGCCTAGAGATCAATCGTTCCGATTTTAATGCTTTAAACACTAACTGTAGTATTTTGAAAGACACGGGCTCAAAATTAGGAATATTTAAGTTTGGTTAATAATGTAAGGTTTGCCTCGTTAATCAAATAAATTATTTTGTGCCATTTCGCAATTATATTTTCATCACACTTACCATGTTATCTTGTCACAACACCTAGGCTTGGCTGTAATAGCTTAAATGTAAATAGCCATTAGGTATTTAATTAACTAAAACAATTACTTTACTCACCCGCGACCTTTTGATAGCTACGTATATGCTAGAAATGAGTGTTCATGCAGTTCTGGAAGGGAACTCCTCAAAAGTTGATGGCACACACAAAAGACTACATGATCATTAAATTTCAATGACAATGCGTTTATATTATATATACCACCTGATGCTGCAGCCGGGGTCGTCTGCTGATGACGGAACTCCTCAAGAGCTGATAGCACAGATACGAAATTTTACATGTACGTTCAATGTACTGACACAATTACTTTTAGTTCCTCCACCTCCACACTGTAAGAACACAGACAAATCACATAAACCCATCTGTCACCACCACCACATTACACTGACGCGTTTTGAACTTAATCAGAGCTCATTTTCAGAGCAACACAACCGTACACCATGCTACTAGATATAAGACTAACAAACCAAAATAAACGTTTTAATAAACAGTACAAAATAGATAAAAAAAATCTTAACTTAAAAAGTTTTAATAACATCTGGTAACATCTGTAAGTCTAACATGTGGTAGCATGGTGTACGGTTGTATTGCTCTGAATATGACCTCTGGTTGAGTTTGAAACGCGTCAGTGTAATTTGGTGGTGGTGATTGAGAGGTTTATGTGATTTTTGTTACGCCTGATTAAATAATAGGTCAGCTAAATAAGTGGTGTCAAATTTTAAACAAATCCCTATATTTTCCTATGAAATGAATATGTCGCTAAAGTCGAACTTTCGAGTTGACAGACATGTCTATCGGCATTATTGTTTTATGCCATGCAAACGATTAACAACTTTAAGTTGGTAGACCACATATTTGGCTGATGGTGCCTATAGTTTCAACGGGCGCACTTTAAATGTTTTTTTTTTTTGCTTATAAAATCACGGGGCACAACTATTGTGCTCTAATTGACCACGTAATTACTTAGTCTTAATTGGAGGTGATGAATTTTCAAATTTCATGACTGTATAAGTTATAGCCAGTTTATGCTGTTATAATAGTATAACATACAGCATAAAAATATCTGTTTAGATACGTAAGTATAAACTTTACATAGTACCTACTAAGAGTACTACCTACTAATAAAAGGATACATTTATTTTTTTACCTGGAGAGTAGGACCTGCATTTTACAGCGATTCCCGCGTAAGGGGATCATTATGTACTACCATCCTCTGATATTTTTAATAATTACCCGCTGGTACTTTGAAAACCAAGTTTACGGTGGATGCAAGCCGCTTTCAACGGAATCAACTGGAGGTCTTTGGGGAACGCCTATGGCCAACAGTGGACGTCCTTTGGATGATATAATGATGATGATGATTCATTGAAAATAATAAACCGATTATAAACTTATTCGCAGTCAAAAACTTTCTTAAGTTTTGTTTCTTTTAATTCTTCTAAGTATAGGACAATATTCTTTTCACACCTCTCTTTCAGAAAAGTAACTTTCCTCCCTGATGAGAGGGAGCAAAGTGCAACTTTTCTGTTCAAGGCTTTTCTAAGTATTTTATTGCAAATGCCATTTTTTTATGTTGATAATTGTAAATCCACGCCATTTTCTATGCTGTTTGTTCTGTTATAATATTAAGAATATTTTTTTCCAAGTTTCTTAATGCTCGGTGTGAAAAGTTGTATGAGCCACTCGGGAGCAAAATTATTTTCATTTTGGGCGTTAACACTTAAATCCCTCATTACGCTCAGGATTCTACTTTAGAATCCCTCGCTACGCTCAGAATTCTATTATAGAATCCTTTGGTAAATTTTGGATTCAATGTACCTACGCCTTCGCCGTAAATAGATCATTTTGCTCCCTTGTGACACAAATAACTATTTCAATTCTCATGCTCGTAAAGTTCATGTCATTGTTTATGCTGGATCTAGGCGACATAAAATGACTTTTTAAGCACTAGTGCATAAAGTAAAATCTTCGTCTAAGACCAAGGTAATCAGGTGTCAACAGCCACAAACAAAAAAGTTTCTACATTTTTATTAAAATAATTTCTTATTTATTTAAAACTAAAAATCAATCAAAATAAATCAATAAAAACAAAAAATATATATTAATAATGCATGAAAAATAAAAGGTACATAGAAAGTTAACAATTGTTTCCACTGTTGCTATTTCAAAAACAGAGTGTAAAACTCGAGCATTAAACCCATTTTCCCCTCGACGTGTCTATCCACCCTCGCCGTGCCGGCTCGGGTGGCTGAACGCCTTGGGTAAAATGGCTCGTTTCATGCTCTTGTTGTACAATCCACTATATTGCACATAGACCAAGTTCAGGGTATGAGCTAGTTAATGATGAATTCATTAATTTATATTCATTAAAAATTTAACGCGGTATGGGAAGGACCGCTGAGCGAATTAATTAACGATTAACAAATATACCCTTGACAACACATTAATGCGTCTGTCGCGGAAGCGAGGTGACATGTAGTTTAAAAGAAGAGTTCTGTTCGTAAAAAATCGTTAAAATAGATGAACAAAGGTCAGATACCAAGACTTGAGATGGAGTAAGTAATTATTTTATTATTTTGTGCTTGAGGGGCTATACTCGGCCGCAGTCACTGTTTTACCATCGTTTTTATTTAAACTCTGTTTAAAAATTAAGTTTCGAAGGCATTTACCTTGATAATTGTTTTTTACCTTGATAATTGTGAAACCGTATCACTAGAAAATATCTTGAGCTAAATAAAATCCGTATTTATAAGCTCCCTTATCATGCAACGCTTAGACACAAAACTTTAGCCAATACTGAATATACTTTAAGTCTGCGAATTTTTCAAGGATGCAAAGTTTTTAAGAAATCATTACTATTGAAATTCCTGCGTTGTCTGTCTGTGTTGTCTGTATGAACCTCGGTTAGCGGGTGTCTGCAGAGGCCGTTGGACGGTGAATTAAGACTTGAGAGCAATGTTTTTCAGTTTTAAAATAAAGTGAACAATTATTTGTAGTACAACGCTAGGATTTGATCCTGCACAAGTTGCAAAACTGACTGACTTTATAAAAACCTCTTTTTGTAGTATTGTTTGGTAATTCTATGGTCCTTTCAATTTGTTAACTGCGCAATCGTTTGATGTTTAAAAAAGTGAGTAAAGCCGCGAAAACTGGATTTCGGTGTATTTATTTTACTCCTAGGCGACTAGGCGACACATTTTTCGAGTTCTTTTTTAAACGGAAAACGAAAATTTCTTCAGTACCAGAACGGAAAGATTGAGTCGGTCGTTTTGCATGGTCAACTGTGAGTTTCTTAATATGGTCCAAGTATTTGATTTTGTTTACTCTTATTGTGCGCGCAAAATAAGAGTAAGCGGATCACATTAAGATTATTCTGCTAAACGTAGCGTTGGGTCAGCGTACGACGGTTTATTTAGAATAATTATAACACGCGGCGTCTGTGGCTGATTGTCGTCGGCTTATTGACACTTTTTTTTATTTGTGACTATTTTAGTTCCAACAATGAAAAAGAGCAGGCCAGTGTCAAAAAAAGAGTGCGTCGCGAGCGCAGGCAGCTGGTAGCGGGGGAGCTGGTACAAGACTTTGCACAAAACACTACGCTGCACGGTCTGCGGTACATCGCGGAGAAAAGACTCAGCCTCGTAGAAAAGTAAGACCTCATCATCATCAAAGATCATCATCAAAGTGAGATCTTAGTCTATTGAAGCAGATTTTTGAGAGTAACAAAAAAAAACTCAAAATGTCTGATTGATGGTGTAGAGAGATTATGGCGTATTTAAACCAAACTGAAAAGAGGTGGTTGAACTTGAATTACCACTACGGGCACTGTGATTTCTGTCACACGAGACAAGGGGCATAAGAAGTTCATAAAAAGAACATCATGCAATTTTATGGGTGTTCTACCAAATAATAATACAATTTTATTAAGTATGAAATGTTTATCTACCTGGACATCTATTCTAAATTGTATCATATATTGACTAGAACTAGAATAATTTATTTGCCCATAATAACTATTGTTTGTGTAAGTCCTATAGTGAATAATAACTAAGTACTTGTATTATTATAAAAAGGTAACCAAGTGTATTTGGAAGCATTTGTGTTAAAAGCAAATAAAATATTTGAATTTGAATTTGAATGCGATAGGCCTTTAAATCGTGTTTTACTTGCTTGCACTAAACTTATCATTATGTACCGTCTTTTCAGAGTACATTCAGGCATGTTTCTGGATCACATCAGAAAGCTGACATTCTGTTCATTTTGAGTCTAAGTATATTCATTAGAACCCTTAACTTATTACAGAATATTTTGGACTGTATCATTTGTGACAAGTGTGAGCCTGTGTTTGATGCTGATTTGGAACGTCTGGGTGAAGTGGCAGTCGGCTCCCATCATCGTGACTGTCGACGACGACTACGTTTCGATTCAGGAGGTTAGAATGAATTTATTTCAACGACTCACGAACCTTAAAAATATTAACGTTTATAATTTTTTTTATATGCCTCTAAGCTCCTTCCTTAAATTTAAAAATAAATGTGTATTACAGATCTTTTTAGTTGTTATCACAAAGTTGTCTTTTTAATTTAGCGCATTATAGGTACTCTCTTAAAATTGAAACTTGGCGAGTACTCTTGTAGGAGGAGTAATTCATCATTTCTAAAGATTTTTGGTTTCAGGTGCCGTTCCCGTCTGTTACAATCTGTCCGCACTCAAAATTGAAGAAATCCGTATGCAGTGATGACGATTACGATCTTATGCAATACAAATATCACTCTGATGTGTTAAGTATTTTAAAGAGAAGTAATAGTTAATATCTCTTCTTTTTTAAGAGTTACACTCTTGTCGGTATAGCTCTTATCTTTACTCAAAGCCTTGTCTCCTTAACCTCCTTATACGACATGACGCTTACCTTCTCCTTTATTTGCTTTGTATAGTCAATCCGGGGCCTCCCTCTTTTTTGTTTCCCCTCCACTTTTTCTTCTAAGATGACATTTATGAACTCGTCATGTCGTATAAAATGACTAATCATTTTTCCTCTCCGATTCTGTATTGTTTCTATTAATGTTCTCTTCTCTTCCACTCTTTCCGAAACCTCATCATTAATTACTTTTTCTGTTCAACTCATTTTTTCCATTCTCCACCACATTTCGAATGCTTTCAAACTTTAGGGCTATAGGTACTCCAGATAAATGTTTTGATAATTTTTTCTTAGTCTTTTTGGAAATACTTGATCTGAGTGTTTTTTTGTGTTAAATGCCTGTTTTGTCATACCTATTCCTGCTTTTATATCTGATGCGCAATGGTTAATATATTAGAAAGAAATTAAAAAAAGATTTTAGTGAGATGGAGCGACAGAGAGAGACAGAAATATAGGAAGAGGGAGAGAGTAGACTGGGAAATATCACGATGATGCTAAATGGTTTATGGACTTTCCTTGCTGACTGTACGATATGTACATATTTTGTTCTCTTTGTTTAATTATACATTATTTTACAGCGATGATACAGAAGACAGCATGCTTTATGAAGCTGTTTGTCTCATTCTTGGGCTACCGAATGAAATGACACCAAAACCATTCAATGTCCGAATCGTTGAGAAAATATTTGAGGTAGGTATAGTTATCTTATAAGTGCTGAAAAAGTTATCCAGAACATTTGACGAAGGTTATTTCTTTGACCTATCATCCTGTTTTTTAAGACAAAATACCTATTCTACTTACAGGTTTCGCCGAATATAGATGACATACTTCATTCCTGCAATTTGTACGGAAGCATTGGTGACTGTAAAGAACTATTTAATCCAGTGCTAACCATGGAAGGTGTATGTTTTACAATGAATTCGTTAGCTGCTAATGAAATACTACGAAATAATAGGTAAATTTAGGCAGTCAGCAACAAAGATATGGATACAGCCAAAGTGCAAAAAATAGGCAATGAAGTCCTGTATACAGTGGCGTAGCTACAGGAGTGTTAAGGCCCCCAAACTCAGGGGGCCCCTCGGACTCTGACTTGCAAACTATAAATTGAACTAGTGAAAATTTCTCCCACATTCGTAATATTCGGAATACAGAACAAACGATTTTAAATAAATAGTTTAGTTGGGGCCCTAGTTTATTTTTTGCCTCAGGGTCTTTGGTTACCTAGCTACGCCACTGCCTGTATACATATTTTTAGCACTTTAAACGTTTAAATTTTTGTTGCGACTGTACATGAAATTTTATACAATTGGAATATCTACTCTAGCAAAGTGTATATTTTTATTTTTATTGTTACGACGACGGTTGAACAACGAGGTTGAGTCAGAAACCCGTCGATTTTCTGAGTATTAGCTTTTTTATCAGTAAATGAATGGAATTAAAATCGAATGTAAAATGAGATATTATGTTATGACCGCCCTGACTACGATGCTTGTGATCTCCAACAAGGGCAGATATTTGTATGATAAATATGAAATGCTTATTCTCGAGTCTTGGGTGTTAAATTACATATATTATTATTTAAAAAATAAACATATTTACCTATTTAAGTATGATTATTTATAGCGTAGTACCCATAAAACAAACTTTGCTCCCTTTGGGACTAGGCCAATTGGTGTTAAGTGTCTTGTGATATTTATTTCATTTTATAAGTAGCTCATTAAATAAAGTTCAGTTACAACATGTTCATCGTTGTTTTAGCATACAAAATAACTACACTTACCTGGGTGCTTCGCAACAAAGTGTGGGCTGGTCCCAATCTGGGGGTTACTCTCGCTTAGACTCCAGCGATGATGTCTTTCCGAAGCCTGGAAGAGTAAGTCCATTGCTTGTTGGTTTATTTTTGTATTATTTTATTAGAAAAGCTTATCTACAATGGCGCTATATTGTGTCGTTCATCATTCAATGAAATTGACTATACATAATGTTCGAGCTTCTACCGGAATAGATCACAATCCCGTATCACTACAAAAACCATGACTATTTATTTTCAGCGCAGTACATATAGTCGTCCAGATGCGTCGATAATTCTCAAACACGAAAACGAAGATGTCTCAAGATTTTACAATACTAACAACGACGGATTTAAAGTAATTTCTTATTTAATTCTTAAGTATATTTACTCTAATGAATATGACCAGCGTGCGGACCAGCACTGGTATATTTAACTGCCTCACAACTATCATAGTCACCACCACCCGACTTAACGCTCATGGTCTAATGGTGATTTTCCACCAGCGAGACGAGGCGAGACGAGAATTGAAATTTGCATGCATTCTCGCGTGCCTGCCACGGGCCGCCGTGGACGCCACCATACAAATTTCAATTTGGTCTCGCCTCGTCTCGTCTCGCCTGGAAAATCACCATAAGAAGTAATCGAGTCTCCAGGGAGTTAGGGATATGCAGTCGAGTTTTTTAAGCTGATGAGAATTCAGCACTGTCATAGGTTCTCCCTCCCTGTCATCCATAATGAAAATTTCGCGACTGCATGCCCCCATCTCCTATAAAGAACCCCCAAAAATAAGTCGAGTGTCAGCTGCCATAGGAAATATAATCACCACTTGTCAACAGCACTCGCTGCGACTAGTCGATGTGAACAATTTGCGTAAGCAATTATCACAAAGTAGACAGTAACTCAAAGTCACTCAGAGGGCTATGGAGAGGGCTATGCTCGGGATTTCTCTGCGGGATAGAATTAGAAATGATGATATCCGCAGTAGAACTAAGGTTACCGATATAGCCCGAAGAATTGCGAATCTAAAGTGGCAGTGGGCGGGGCACATTACTCGCAGAACTGATGGCCGATGGGGTCAGAAGGTTCTCGAATGGCGTCCGCAGACCGGGAGACGAGCTGTCGGTAGGCCTCCAACAAGATGGAGCGACAATTTGGTTAAGATCGTGGGATCGCGGTGGATGCGGAAAGCACAAGACGGTCTGAGTGGAGAGCCTTGGGGGAGGCCTATGTCCAGCAGTGGACGTCTTTCGGCTGACATGATGATGATGATGATGGAGACAGAAGCTAGGAAATAGTAATTATTAGAGTTATAAATAGAGGCTCTGTCAGCTGTAGACTTCGTCAGTCTATCTTAAACCCGTGGCACCTTTAGAACCAGTGGCTCTGCTACTTTGATTTTTTTTATCTGAATCGAAGGAAAAGCTCAATATAATTAATTATCAAACCTGCTCACAACATTTTCCACAATTGATTAAGAAATGTGACCTATAGAAGATATCAGACGGCCCCAAAATCCAAGCTGAAACCAAGACTTTGCTCGCCCGGTCAAATATTATATAGAGAATACTAATATTTGTTTTGTCAAAGGTGTTTCTGCACCATCCAGCAGATTTACCGCAGTCATCGGTGTTCTTCTACGCAGCTCCAAACGAACAGAGAATATCATTGGGACTCAAGCTAAGTATCACAAATACTTCAAGCAGTCTCAGGACCTATGCCGCGGATACGTAAGCGTAGATATTCTTATTTTCCACTTGGAAATAATAACCAGCTAACTGTTAATTAATACAATTGTATAAACTTAAAAAACGTTTCTAGCTTTTGACATCTTGCGCTCGTAATTCAGTATCTTTCAGTATTGGTGATTATTTTTAACCTCAATTACTTAGTATGTCTAATTGTTTTAACCAAATTAATTGTGACCAACACAGCCGGCGTTGCTACTTTCCTGGAGAGCGAGAGTTGAGGTACTTCCACACGTACACCGACAACAACTGCAAGTTGGAGTGTCTCTCCAACTACACTCTACAGCTATGTGGCTGCGTCTGGTTCCATATGCCACGTTAGTGATAATCTTATTACGCTTTTTTGTTTGCCCGCAGCCAAGTGGTTTCTATGACCTTTACTTGATCGTCAGTCCATATTTTTTAAGGGGCTTCCCACACGACATCACACATCCTACACCACTCTAGAATCTTTCTACGACCAATATACCCTGCCCATTCTCCGAGCTATGTCCATGACTTTGGTTCTCATACGGATTTTCTCTTCTCTGATTCGACTAAGTAGGGAAACTCTGAGCATAGCTCGCTCCATCGTTTTTTGAGCACACTAATCAAAGACTTATGTCTTGATATACTTAAGACATTGTTGAGATATTGCGGTGTTTTATTGTTTTAGACGTAAATATATTGTATTACTTGCCGAAAGCTGTTCAAATAACCTGAATGCGCCTGGTCATACTTTGTGGAATACAATTGGCTGACGGTTTATTTATAACTTTACACTCGAGGGGCGGATTATAACCAATTTGGTATACTTTCAATATCTTTTACATCAACCGACATCGTTACAAGCTCACAAAAAAAAGGCTTTTTTAAAAACGAAAACATCTTGCAAGATCTTAAATTTTGTTGAGTAAACGTTTTGCTACTAGAAAAAATAATATATTAGTAGCTCAGTGAAACCGTAAGAAGCAAAGAATAATATTGAATTTAAATTTTACATTCCAAATCTACCTATCTATATACCTATCTATTTGTTTAGATTTGTTGTGTATGTGTATTGTATGTTATAGTTTTATGTATTCTTGATATTGCTCTCATCTACTGTAAATTGCATCACCTGCTAAAATTTATTCCTTACTTCTGTCCATGGTAAAGGTTGCCTGGAAGAGATCGCTGTGAAGCGATAAGGCCGCCTATTGATCACCTTAGAAAATCTCTATGTATATACCTGTGTTTCCTGTACTGCTTACTGTGTTTGTGTGCAATAAAGATTTATTGTATTGCATTAAGTACATATCTAAAGGCGGTTATGAAGTAGATCCTGACACAGCACAACTGTGAAGTTTCCGAATATTGACTATGTGAACCATTGGAAAGAAAATGCTATACTTGCTAGTTATTCTGTCGCACGCAACAAGTATAATTGCATTTTTGTATATTGTCAATATTCGGAAACTTCTAATTAGTGCAATGTGTCAGGATTTACATAACGTCCGTTGGCTTAAATTGTGTTGATGGTGACTCTTTCAGATAACAATGCATCAACTGTCTGCAGAATAAATTACGAGGATATGTTTTGCTTCCAACGAGCTGTAGGTAAGCAAGTTTTGACTAACCAGTTTTTGGAGTTCCGTAGTCCTTTAAACCCTTTATAGTTTTACCCGTCCGTCGTTTCCATCTCCCCGAATGTGGCTAAGATTAGTGCTAGAAAGCCGTACCTATAAAATATGGCACTAGTACTTTTTTGGCCGGCTGTCTTTTGCAAGCACTGATGATTAACGATTAAGATCGTAGTAGTGATCAGGATACATAATAGCACGCAGTTTTACTACTCCTAAAATATCAGTTGCATTCATCATCATCATCGCCAAATCAGTCGTAGGATGTCAACTGTTGTAAATAGGCTTCACACATATACCTCCAGTAGCTTCGATTGGGAGCGGCCTGCACCCACCCTTAACGTTTTAACCCGCGGCTTTAACCAAGTCGTCCATCCATCTCGTTGGTTAACATCCTACGCTGCATTTTGTCGATTCGCGGTCTCCCTTCGAGAACTTCGAGAACTTTTCGGCCTGACAGGCCATCCGTTCTCCGTGCTGTATGGCCTGCCCGTTGCCACTTCAAAGAGCTAATCCACTATGTTGATGACCCTCCTTCTTCTACGTATCTATCTCCTCATTTCTGATTCGATCTTATAGAATAGAGAAACCTCAATCATAGCCATCTCAACAGCTCGCTTAGCAACACTGAGCCGATTTATAGGGCCTATAGTAGAGCACCACGTCTCGGATCCATATGTCGTAACTACTACTCATTGTTACTTACATTATGCCATAATAATATAATCTATTTCGTTTTAATTTGTATATATCTTCGCAGGCTTATCTTCTTTGAGATTGACTTGATTTTTTTCATGGCATGAATTTTAAGTTCTAATTTTCTTTTTAGTACAATATGATGAACGGGAAGGTGATTACAACCGAGGTGGACAATGTCGATGCTATCCACTGTGTCTAAATATTCAGTATGAAGCAGACTTCGTGAAGATTTTAAGATACGACTCGAATCAAAGATTGCTTCGCGACTCAATGCCAAATACAACGGACTTGTCGCAGTTTAAGTATGCACCTTTAAATTTAAACTAATTTAAATGTTATATCGAAAATACAAACTGAGACATGGATGCACAGAAAAACCAGACAACAGAGACCAGCACTGGGAATTGAACCCAAGTCCTCAGTGTCCAGCAGTGGTGTAGGGGTTAAAGCAAGCAGCACGAAATGCTGAGGACCTGGGTTCGATTCCCAGTACTGGTCTCTTTTTCTGGTTTTTCTGTGCAACCATGTCTCAGTTTGTATTTTCGATATGGTTTCACGGGATACCCGTAAAAGTAACAAATTTGGAGTTGAAATAAAAAATACAAAAAGACTCCAAAAAACCAATCATAATTAAATGTTATACTTAGGTACTTATTCTATTTTATGATTTTCAAATCCCAAACGTAATCTCCAAGTTTAAAAAAAAAACATTTAACTTTAATTACGTTAAATTCCAATTATTAATGCACAAAGTGTGTGTGTGCGCGCGGGTTTGTATATTCATAATTCTTTAACGCTACAACGACTAGACTTATAAACAAAATAAGTAAGTATACTGTAGATAATCGGATCACAGGAATAATACTAAACTTTACCCTCAGGATCAAGGTAAAATCCCAAAACGTCTAAATCTATCTTAAAGTAAAGACATTCAATTTAGTGAAAAGTTTTTATTGCAACTCGTAGACATGTCTAACCAGAAAGCTAAGCAACTTTTTGAAAGTTTCGGCAGAAAAATATCTGACAAAAAAAAAACAAATTTATTTGATGCGCTCATATAACTTTTATTTCAGGTTTACTCGCATAGAGATGTTTTACAAAACCCCAAAAATTGTACCGATGCGTCGCTCGGAGCTGTTTGGGATGACGGACTTCTTTGCAAACTGCGGCGGACTGCTCGGTCTCTTCCTCGGCTTCTCCTTTCTGAGCATCCTCGAGATCGTCTACTTCTGTACGCTGAGGTTAGTAACTCGACGTTTCAGCAGATTAGATTTAAATAGACTGCTTCTGT
The DNA here is from genome assembly GCF_025370935.1 of Choristoneura fumiferana. Taxonomy (NCBI): domain Eukaryota; kingdom Metazoa; phylum Arthropoda; class Insecta; order Lepidoptera; family Tortricidae; genus Choristoneura; species Choristoneura fumiferana. The sequence goes on along the minus strand of NC_133487.1, from coordinate 4,038,814 downwards.
GGCGCACAGAACTTCGACGCCGAGAAGTCGATAGGTATTGGTGATCTTTATCCCATGAAATGCATTTTAATAATGTTGATGATTGTTAAAGTGAGTCAAATTTCAAGTAACTAGGTCCACAGGCTAAGGCCGTGCGCTTCCTGTTCTAATCCTTTATAGGACTGGAGTCGGTTTCCTTCCTCGAGAAAATGAGTGAGAACTATTTTTCTTTAAAAAAATGCCTAAATAAAGAAATTTATTATTTATTATTGTACATAAAACATATGAAAATAACAGTTAACAAAGCAAAGTACAAAGTACAACGGCGAACTTATTCCATAAAGGGATCTCTTCCAGTTAACAGTTAGTTAGTTAAAGTGTTTTTTCAGACTTGGCTGTTCTTTCCGCCGAAATACGCAACCGGCTGAGAATACCACTCAGAAGGATGAAAAACGGTACTTAATTTTGATTTCCATTTAAATTAGAGTACTTTATATTTTATAAAAATTTTAAGATTCTGTAAACAACAGGTGGTGACAGGATCATACCTGTTACACTACATTTTTTTTTTTTGGAGTTCGTTCTAACAGTAAGTGTCATAATAAATAAATAAATATCATGGGACATTGACCTAGTCCCAAACTAAGCAAAGCTTGTACTATGGATACTAGCCAACGGATAAACATACTTATATCGATAAATACATACTTAAATACATATTAAACATCCAAGGCCCGAGAACAAACATTCGTGTTATTCACACAAATATCTGCCCCGGCCGGGATTCGAACTCGGGACCTCAAGCTTCGTAGTCAGGTTCTCTAACCACTTGGCCATCAGGTCGTCAATAAATTCCCTTATCAGGTAATGCGATGTCACTGTGATTTTTTATATTATTGTAACAAAGATATCGTCACTACTTTAAAAAAAATCTCGTACTTATCTAAAATCAATATGTCAACAAAATTGAACCTTGATGTAATGTCTATAAAGTTCACTCAGAAAAATATCTATTTTAAACTACGAGTTTTTTTTAAAGTAGTGACGATATTATTATTTTATTAGTAATGACCGCGATAGTACCTATATGTAAAACATTGTATTATTTGAAATTTTCAAAAGAATTAGGGTTTTTACTGATTTATTTTTAGTAATACCATAATGACGACAAAATTGAATAATAAATATAATCCAGTTCCATACTAATATTAAGTGTGTTAGTATGTTTGTGTGTTTGTCCGTCTTTCACGCCGTAACGGAGCGACGGATCTACGTGATTTTTAGCATACAGATAGTTTATGGGCCCGAGAGTGACATGGGCTACTTTTTATCCCGGAAAAATGCACAGTTCCCGAGGGAACAGCGCGCGATAACCGAATACCACGCGGGCGGAGCCGCGGGCAAAAGCTAGTTATATAATAAATACAAAAGTTTGTGAGTACGTGCGTGCGTGCGTGCGTACGTGCGCGCGATTACTACTAAAACGACTGACGAATATGAATATAATTTTATATAATATATAGACAGTTGGGTTCCTCTAATAATATAAATTCAGAATCACGCAACGAGCTACGGAGAGAGCTATGCTTGGACTTTCTTTGCGCGATAGAATCCGAAATACGGAAATTCGTCGAAGAACTAAAGTCACCAACACACTTAGCTGGAAAAATATGCAAGTTGAAGTGGCAATGGACGGGCCACATCGCTCGAAGAACAGATAACCGTTGGGGGAGAAAAGTCCTCGGGTGGCAACCACGAACCGGAAGACGAAGCGTTGGCAGGCCTCCTTCCTACCAGTGGGACTGACGACATCGTGAGAGTTGCGGGAAACCGGTGGATGCAAGTGGCGAGTTGTCGTTCATTGTGGCGTTCTAAGGGGGAGGCCGTTGTTCAGCAGTGGACGTCTTTCGGCTGATGAGGATGATGATGATGATGATGAATAATATAAATTATACAGCCTACTTTTAATGCCGATATTCTCATGGTATATATATAGGATAAAATATACGTGTCGACTTGAGAACCTCCTCCGTTTTTTTCGTCGGTTAAAAATCACGAAAAACATACATCTACTTTACAGATTGAAAGTTAAAAACTATTAATATTTATATTGTTTAAATATTTTTGATTTATGTAGATATTCTTTCAGGTTTGACTCTTCTGTTTCCCTAAATATGCTACAAGCCGAGAATATTACTGAAAAGGATGAAGAAAGGTATTTTTTTTTAATAAGATGCCCATAAATTTTTTTTTCATACCACTTTTGTAAGATCAATAAGCAGAAGTGGCAGTACGCTGGCCATATTTGTCCAACAACCGTTAACTGCTGGGATTTACAAACGAGTTTTTACGACTCTAAGCCATTCTCTTTACCTGTATTTAAGTCTATGCTTATAAGGCACTATCTGTTATCTTATAATAACACAGTTTATCTACAATATACTTATATATTGATGTGTATCCCACTATTTATATTTAATTTCATCTTTCGTTATTTTTTTAAATACATGTTTTATTTAAATGTATTATTATGCTTTTCCAGAGATGGGAGCTCTCTTTGCCAAAATGCGCAGCAACTCGAGAATAACACTCAGACGGATGAAGAACGGTAGTGAACTTCAGTTTTCCTTTAATTACCACTACATACATCTAGAAATAAATTTCTTTCTTACATTATTTAGAAAAATGCTACATTAGTAAGTAACTCTCGGCACTTTTGGAAATTAGCTGATCTCTATACCGTAGGAATTTTGAAATATTCCATAGTAGTGCACTTTTTTGATAATCAAGGCATAATTGTGTCCTAAACTTCATGTCTCTAGCTCTACTAGTTTAGTTTAGTCTACTATATCATATCCTTCTTCGTGTCAGCCCCTAACCTCACTAACCGCACACTCTCTCTCTCTCTCTCTCACACACACACACACTCACACACACACAGTTTTTTTTTTTGTTCATTCCGCTTTAGTTTTGTTAAATTGTATTGGTGTTTACCTTCATTTTACTTCAAGTTCCACTTCGCGTCTACTAGGTATTGCAGATATGTATGATAATCTTTTAAATAGCATAGTGCACTCCAAGGCCCCAAGATACAGGCTCTGCCTAGTTTGGGGTCTGCCAGATATTACTTTGTATGTTGCTGATGTGTATGATTTTTGGAAATAAATTATTATTATTATATATAATAAGTCCCCTTTACAGGTTTAAAACTTTTGTTTGTTGTATAGTTTCATTTAAATGTTTTTTCCAGGCTTGGCGGCTCTCCTTGCCTAAATACGCAACAAATCGAGAAAAACACTGAAAAAAATGAAGAACCGTACTAAATCTCAGTTTGCTTAATTGAATGCTTTCACAAAAGCATTTGATTCAAAATCACATTGAATTAGTTAGTTGAAGTGGGATTTTCGGCTGTTTCCATTAAAGAACCAACTGCCGTTAGGACGTAAATTTTCTAGAACGACTTCTTTTAGGGAAGGCCTATGTCGGGTACTGGAACCTTTATGGTAATAATGACAAAAAAATACGTTTTAAAAGCTTTTCGTCTTTTTAGAGAACTACGAGTATTACGAAGTGTCCACTGTCCGTGCATCCGTCGATCACGTTAACTTTTATAATGTATAGACATTTGAAAGTTGTACAGATGACACACTTAAACAGTAGGATGTCCCCGTGCAATCGGTAGCGTTTTTTTTCAATCTCGACAATGGCGGAGGTGGAATCATCGATAGTATCGATAGAGGTATAAGAATGGAATTGAAATGACAACACCAAAAATAAGATGAAAATGGATTTGAAAACTAACAGAGACCCATGTTAAAGAATGTTAAATTGTTTTTGACGTTGTTACACGAATATAGTGATTTACCTCATGCACATTGCACTTAAATTTTTCACCATAGATAATTAATAAGAGTTTAAAAAAAAAAAACAAAAGTAAGGAAGTTCCTAATTGGGGGACTAGTTTTTTCTGCACAGCTTCTATTTTAACATTAATCATTCTCTTAATGTAGTTTTCCTCTTAAATGAAGGAGTGAGTGGTTGAATGTAGTATGTTATTTAGTTTTGTTTGATTCTCCAATTTCATTGCATAATCCATTCAATCTCCATCCACTCACCCCTTCAATTGTTTATAAGTGTTGTTTAATGAAAAGTATTTATATTCATTTACTGACGTACAGTTATTGAATCACATAACATGGTAGGACCTTTTCATATTCGATTTCTCTATAATATCTTTCACAGATGTATGGAACGGCAATGTGACATCAGGAGGTAGGTAACATAAAAGTTCCATTAAGTTTCTTGCGGCGCATTCTTCTTGGCAATGATGGTCCGAAAAAATTAAGTAATATTTTATACGGAATCTTTCAGATTTAGGTATATTTTATACCTTAGGCTGCTATTTACTCATAAACTACTAATAATTTCGCAAACATATCACTGAATCGAAAAATCATTACAGCAACCCCTAATGATTTTAAAAAACCTTTCCAACGATACCTCAAACTATAAGGTTGGACGAGAACAAAAAAAAAAATCACCCCCACTTTACGTCTATGGGAGGTACCCTATAAATATATTTTTTAAAATTTTTAATTGTACTATTTTGTCGGCATACTTTACTTATACATCTGTGCAAAATTACAGCTTTCTAGCATTGATAGTCCCTGAGCAAAGCCGCGGACGGACAGACAGACAGACAGACAGACATGGCGAAACTATAAGGGTTCCGTTTTGGCCCCGGAACCCTAAAAATGACGTGTAAAAATGCCCATTGCGGCCTATTTACTGAAAAAATGATTAGAATTTTGAATTTTGAATCCTGGTATGTGATTCAATTTCTTGACTGACTGTACGTGTACGTCAACAAGTTTTATCAAATGTTTTCTAATATAAGCCGCTCATATTGTAATTCTTATTGTACTGTCTGTATCTGTTTTCTGAATAAACAGTTGAACTTTATTAATTATTTATTTGTTAGACAAATACACCATAAAAGCGTCAATTAACTGTAATAGGTTATAATTTTATTTCATTACCATATTTCCATCAAAAAGCAATAAACATCATTATTGCTGTTTCTGTGTGAGGTAGTTAGTTATGCTAACGACCTTATTGTGTACTAATAACACCTTCCATTAGAGGCAGTGGCTGTTAAATACCAAAGTCATGTTTTATTCAGTGCAGAATTAAGTCTAGAACAACAAGAAGCATATTTTCATCGGTCGATAAATCGTTCGATATTTAACATGCGGAATAACGACCTATAAAAATCATTCACCAATCTCAGCCGTTATACATCATACGAGTACGCGCGGGGATTTTCCACATTCTGCCTCTCGACCAATGAAATACATCGATTGCTTGAGACAAATCTGCGTAAGTTTTCCATAGACCTATGAAAAGAAGTCTTTTTGATAATTATTTTATTTCTCTTTTCTAAACCTATATTAACAAGTATCACCCAGATCGCAACTATTTGGTCAATGTGCCCATTAAGTAAAAAAAAACTCCCTTTCATAATAAAAAAAGGTTGACTTCGTTTACTCGTCATACGGCAATGTCAAAGCGCTGATCGAGGAAAGAACCAGTTGTATGTTCACATGTACAACGGATATATTTTTTTAATTTTAAATATAAATGTATATTAAAATTTATAATAATGACTTTTTCTTCAAGCTGGTGCAAAAACTCATTATACGAGTGTAATGAAAAGCACCGGTCTTAAAAAGCTTTGTTTTTTTGCCGGAAAAAGTATATTAAAATCTAGCCAAGGAATTAAGGCATCCTTGTAAAAGTTTTTTTTATAAAGCCCCAGCTATGTTTAGTTATTAAAAGTAGAGATTTTTGCCTGCGCTTTAAATTCTCTTATTTTTCTATCTTTAAGGCTAGGGCGAGTTTAGTCTTTAAGCGTTTTATGCTTACCTTCTCTACTTTTGTCTTCAAAATTATTTCATTTACTCTGATCGGGGATAATTAATCCTACTAATATTATAAATGTGAAAGTTTGTGAGTCAGTGAGTGAGTATGTTTGTTACTTTTTCACTCTAAAACGGCTGGACGGATTTGCCTGAAATTTGGCAAAAAGTTAGTTTATAACCTGGATTAAAACCAAGGATACTTTTTATCCCAATATTTCTAGGGGATAGGGATAAAATCTTGAAATAACAATCGCTGGGCTTAGAGTTTTGAAATTTGGTATGTAGGTTGCTGGACGGCTGGAATAACATATAGGCTACTTTTTATCCCGATATTTCTACGGGATAGGGATAAAATCTCGAACTAATAACCGTGGGGCGTAGAGTCGTGAAATTTGGTATGTAGATAGCTACAAGTGCGCGCTAACTTACAATAATCCAGCTGAAAACTTCTAGTTTGAATTAACGCCATCATTTCAACAGAACTCCACTCACAAGTCTCTGGAGAACTCGTATTCCAAATTCAAAACCGTGCTTTTCGTCTGACTTTTCCTTTTTTATTAGTGGCCAGTTTCCACGTCGAAGTTTGAGTAGAAACGTTTGTTTCGTTTGTTCCAGCTCACAAACGCCTAACGACGCTACTGATATGCTAATAACGCTAGTCAGCGTCTATTGTGCTTGAATGTGCACGCGATAACGTCACCTCCTGAACAAACGGCTCACCTTTAGAAACCTACGGAAACTTGAATAGTTCATTACGACGTTTTTATCGTGCTCGTTACCGAGCTTAAACGGAATGAACCTAAAACTGCACTAGTTTCTGTATGTTCAGAATTTATTCACTACCTAAATGTTTCTTTGCTTTTCAAGCGCGATAAAGTTTAAGGCGGGTGAAACTTCCGGGGTGTTTTACTTAAAAAATGTGCTGCTCTCGGAGAACAAAAGGCATTCGCACTTCGGAAATACGCCATCGCCACTTAATATTTATTATCCAATTTGGTGAAAAATCTCAACAATATCCCTGAAGGCGGGAAGCTATCAGAAACGACACATGAATTTATTACGCAATAACGTCTCGATGTGAGTTAGGAGCGGTAGCGGCCGCGGGTTCGAATTTGCGTAGTCTTAAAGTTGGTTTGAAATTTCGGGATTTTTCAAAACTTTTCATGATGTTCCTCTGAAATTACCTACATCTTAGTCTGCAATTACTTTATATGATATGAACAAAAAACCCAGACTAACCATTAAAAGTACATTTTAAATTCTTTCATATTTTATTGAAATCTACAAAATACAACTCGATAACCTTTTTCCCCTAAATTTTCGTACTCTGGATTCTAAATTTGGCACCAAGAAACTCCGAGCATCCTGAAAACAGCCATAGTCAAGCATAGGCAGGAATATTTTTACTGATCTTGTCTATGAGAGTTTATAACAATACTTGTAATTTTTTCATAGGTTATTCTGTGGTGTTATGTGTATTTATTTTTGTGATAGAGGGGTGTAAGTGTAACCCACCCCCCTTCTTTTAGCACCATCCTTCTAGCTGGCGCGAGTGCATGGAGCGGGTGCACTCCTGCGGTTGCAGGTACAGTCGCCATCAATATTTCGGAGCGGCCTAGGTGATCAAAAATATCGATACATGAACTCTAATACCGTCATAATAGAGTGCATATTGTGCCGATATTTTTGACCACCTCGGCCGCTCCAAAATATCTGATGGCGACTGTACAGGTAAAATACGTCGCAAGCACCGCGTGCACTTAGCGCTGCTCATACTATTTTAACCGACTTCAAAAAAAGGAGGAAGTTATCAATTCGGTTCGGTTTTTTATTTATTTTTTTATTTTATTTTTATGTTTGTTCCCTCAGAACTCCGTCATTTATTTAAAAAACTTTTTTTTTGTTCGTCTAGGAATGCTTTAAATTAGGTCCCATAAGCACCAAATCAAGAATCTGATGATTGGATTCTAGGGAAATCGAGGGATCTCTTCAAATATTGTAGGAACGCCTATGGTAATTTCAATATCATCATCATCATCCCAGCCTATATACGTCCCACTGCTGGGCACAGGCCTCCTCTCAGAACAAGAGGGCTTGGGCCATAGTTCCCAACGCAACGCAACGCAACGCAATTTCAATATATTTAGGAGTAATTCGTGCATTTGCTCCTGAAAATCATCATTTGGTGAAGTGGAACTGATAATGAAGACCAAATTTGACCAATGGAGCGACTACTCAACTCAATAACAAGTACTTCACGGGTTGAATTTCAATTACTTTAACGCAGTTGCTAAGCAATTTAAGCTCATCGTGATTCATATGGTGAAATGGAACGGGTGATGTGATGAAGCACAAGGACTCCTCAATAATGAACGTCTCTGCATCGAAAAAAGCAATTTTTCGTAAAAGGTGACGAGCAGTTGACAGTAAACCATTTTATCTTAGACCTTTTACATTAAAAAGCGTGAAAAAGAATTTTATAACAAAAAATAGAACCGACTACAAAAAACCATGAAAATAATTTTCTACCAGTCTGAAGTCGGTGCTTCAGACGAGCCAGCAGGAGTGATTGAAGCCCAATTACTAGTATAGTTGTAGGTGAGGTAGACGATTATAGGTCCAATCCTGCTGGCTCGAGGCACCGACTTCAGACTGGTAGAAAATTATTTTCATGGTTTTTGTAGTCGGTTATATTTTTTGTTAAAAAAAAATTGAATAGGCGTTCAACCGCTCCGTGCAAACCGCGTCAGCTAGCCGTAAGCCCTAAGTAATTTATTGTCCACACGCTTGTAACTTAAAGCGCAGCAATAAGCCGCCGAATCCGATACTGTTACCGGATCGTAAAATAAAACAATACTTACGGGGAATTATAAGAGGGCAGGCTGCCTAATGGCAAAAGTTTTGCAGGTGGTAGGACCTTGTGCAAGGTCCGCCCGGATTGCTACCACCATCTTGCTCGCTAATCCTGCCGTGAAGCAGCAGTGCTTGCACTGTTGTGTTTTGGCGTGGAGAGTAAGACAGCCGGTGAAATTACTGGCACGTGAGGTATCCCATCTTAGGCCTCTAGGTTGGCAACGCGTCTGCAGTACCCCTGGTGTTGCAGATGTTTATGGGCGGTGGTGATCTCTTACCATTTGCTCGTTTTCCATCCAGTCAAATTAAAAAAAAAAGTTTAGGTTTGTTCTCCTCGAGTCGGCACAGGTGTTATTAGGTGTAAATAATGTGATTTTTAGGATAATTATGTCAAAATTTCATTATCAATTTTGTCATCATGCAGGCTCGATATACTGGACAAGAATACTAACAAATTCGATATTGTATTCTAGCAAATAAACGTTTCTAGCTCTAATTAATAATCGACAGTCTTGATGACCTCATTATACATTGTAGACTTTCAGTCTAACAAAATCGACGTTTTACTACCACTTTTACGTAGTTTTGTTCATATTATAATTTCAACTTGTCAAACTCACGGTCACGTCTGAAGATGGTTTTAAAAAAATAAAAAATAAAATAAAAAGACATTTATTGCCACATAAAAAAAAATACAATGAACATAACAAAAGACAAAAATAAAAACAACAGACACGTTACAAATATGTGACTGTGTGATATGTGTGTGTGTGTGTGTGTGTGTTTTCCGCGTTAGCTTAAGAATCACTAGGATTAAGTTGTTATGTAGATGCTTAAACGTATTTCTTGTAATACCGCGTACAAGGTTCTCAAGTCAAAGCGTATATATTTTTTTTACTCGTATGTATGAGCACGCATAACTTTTTACAGTGTAGCTCGATTTTGATAATTATTAGTTTATTAAATAGGGTATACTTTGAAGTTGGTACTATATAAATTTGGAAAAAAAAATACCACAAAGGTGGGAAAAAAGTGTAAAATAAAAACTTTTTAACAAAAAAATTAAGCCACTAAAAAAATCGAAAAACAAAAATTAATAAACGTTTTTCTCCTTTCTCTCCTATTTAACCTTAATCTAGATACTAGTTTGAAGTCGGTACTTCAGTACTAGCCATCAGGAGTGGACCTATAGTCGTCTACCTGATGGGCTTCTATCACTCCTGATGGCTAGTGCCGAGGCAATGACTTCAAACTAGTATCTAGATTATGGTTAAATAGGAGAAAAAGGTTTATTATTTTTTGCTTATCGGTTATTTCGCCGTTTTATTTTTTATATTTTATCCCGATATTGTTTTTGCGTCTTCAGCTTTATTGCCAGTCAAATGACAGCAAGGCCACAATTGTAGACTATTTAATTCAAAATAATAAGCTCATCCGAATGTTCTAAGTGAAGAGTCTGTTAACATAGTGATAGCATTAATTTAACTCTACAATAACAACGTGCGTAAGGCCAAATTGCCAGAATGTTGGCTCAGTAAACATTTACTAGTTGTCATAACATTTAGGCTGAATTACAAAACAGATATGTTTTATTGCAAATTGTATGATGTTAATAGGGCAATTTTATACTAGGTGGTAGTAGAAGGTAATGAGATGGGAAGGAAATTAGAACATAATTGACTCTGGGTTTCATTTTTGGTGTCGATGTTCAAGAGACACCAAGTGTACGAAAAGAAAGGTAAGGTATTCGTTTGAAAGGAGAGAAATTGGGTATGCGTTTGTGTGACTGTAAACGTAAGCATAATGAGGATGTAATCGCAATCATTGTGAGACCATCACAGCTGGTGCTATCATATTATTTGGCAGTATAAACAGAAGCCCCTCTCGAGGGGGGTTCACTTTAGATAAGATTTAATAGTACGATAAAACAGGTGCAGGTGGTAGGACCTTGTGCAAGGTCCGCCCGGATTGCTACCACTATCTTGCTCGCTAATCCTACTGTGAAGCAGCAGTCCTTGCACTGTTGTGTTTCGGCGTGGAGAGTAAGACAGCCGGTGAGATTACTGGTACTTGAGGTATCCCATCTTAGGCCTCTAGGTTGGCAACGCATCTGCAATCCCCCTGGTGTTGCAAGTGTCTATGGGCGGTGGTGATCTCTTACCATCAGGAGACTTACTTGCTCGTTTGCAATCCAGTCGAATAAAAAAAACATAGGACTTTAGGATAGCTGTAGGTAACACATATTTATCAGTTCTCATAGGCGCAAATCTGACAAACTTTAACCGCACCTTTAAAATGCAAAACACTGTAAAGATATGATTCTATTGAAGAGAAGCAGTGACAATGATGCTGAATTGACCAATCTTCTCTCTTCTAACAATAAGTTTTAATACAGACAAAGTGGTCCTCGTCATCGATTGAGGAGAGGTAAAGAAGAGCAATTAATAAGGATCAACAAATAGAGCAAAACATTTGAATACATACAGAGTGTTACATAAGACGTAATACAAAATTAGTGTTTCGTGCTTAGTTAACGCTGGGTAATATAATGCATTAGATTTTTGGTAATATAAATCTGGAAAAAAATGTGGTTTCTATACATTATTGAAATAAAAATCATGAACAATATTATGGAGGTTTATTTTATTTTATTTTGGAACTTATACAATACAATACAGTACAATATAACTCTTTATTGCACACCAACACAGCAAGCAGTACAGAAAACACAAGTATATACATAGAGATTTTCTAAGGTAAGCAATAGGCGGCCTTATCGCTTCAGAGCGATCTCTTCCAGGCAACCTTTACAATGGACAGAAATAAGGAATACATTTTAGCAGGTGGTGCAATTTACAGTAGATTAGAGCAGTATCAAGAATACATAAAACATACAATACACATACACAACAAATCTAAACAGATAGATAGGTAGATAGATACCATAACAACATATAAATAAGCTAACTATAACATTCATACGCAAGATGACAGATAGTGCTCTCTAAGCATAGACTTAAAGATAGGCTAGGACTTTGCTTATCTCAGTAACATTAAAATTTAAAAACCCCTGACATATAAAAACGCCAGCAAAAATAATAAATAAACGCCCAAAAAAAAACGCCGCCAAAAATGACAACTAAAAAGAAAAAAATAATTATGCACTACCTAGCTGTTGCCCGTGACTTCATCTGCGAAGAATTTGCGGTTTCCAAGGGGTGGTTTTTAGACATGTCTCATTAAAATCGGTTTAGCCGTTTTTGAGATATTGAACTTTGAAGTAACAAGGTTAGGTTATTATTCTATATCCTAAATTTTGAAAACAAATGTGGTTAGGGACTAAAACAACACAGGCCGTAAAGAACATTTTTGAGCGAATTTCCTTACGTGGATTATACCGATAGATAGAGAAAAAAAAAACATAGAGAGTGCCTTTACGCCCAAATGTCCTTTACGCCTTTTGAGCCTCAAAGTATCGATATTCGTATATTTTTTTCATTTTTATCCGCTATTATTATAAATAACCCCTGCAGAAAAACAATTGCACAAAAAAACTTGTATTTTTTTTCTCTTTCGAAAACAAAAGAGATCCTTAAAAGGATTTAAACTAATTATACTTGTATTATGTATGTAAGTCAAGGATTCGAGGAGTAATAATTTGCAACCAAATACCATGCACACAAAGACACATCTTTTAATATTTTGGTTTCAGTTCTCCAAACTGAAGATGAAAGAGCTCTTATAGTTATAATGGACAAAAAACGATGAACTCCCTTGTATTTCTCGTGAAATTTTACAATATAGGATATATTTTAGACAAAATTTAAAATAGTGCCCATTAAAATGAAAAATTTAAGCTTCAATTAAACAATTAAGGTACCAAACAATGCAACAATTACGTAATACCATCCTAAAATACAACGGAAAGCGAATTTGCTATTAAAATTTCCGTAGATAAATTATTTTGTTATTCAGGACACGGCAGCGGGATTTGGAGCCAATTCCCTTTCTGATCTCTCCTGTGCAAACAACAAGGCTCTGTCACGTGAACAGAGGGCCTCGACTTTGCATAAAATATTAGACAGGCCGAAGGATGGGCGACCGCAAGAATGTACGAGTGTGAAACCTGGACGCGATTGCGGTATCTTTCAGGCCTAAACGCTTAATGACCGCCGCAAAATGGTGGAATTTGGGAATGTGGGTCTAAATTCATAAAATAGCTCAAATTAACTTTAATAAAAATGCCTTAATTAAATTAATTCATATGGGATAACCATAAGGTTATGACATTGTATATAGATTTGCCACGAGGTTTTGATTCGCCGTTGTGGCCGAAAAGTTCTCGAGTGGAGACTGCGGATCGGCAAGCGCAGCGTAGGACGTCCACCAACGAGATGGACGGATGACCTGGTTAAAGCCGCGGGTTCACGGTGGATGCAAGCAGCTGCCAACCGAAGCGACTGGAGTACAATACATAGTGGATGTACAATACGAAATCCTTAGAAAAATATTACTTGATTTTTTCATAATGGCTACGGAACCCTATCTTGGGCGTGTCCGACACGCTCTTGGCCGGTTTTTGACTTATCATTATCCACCTAATTGGAAGCCATGTCGACTTATTAATGTAATATGTAACGAAAAACACATCTAATATATTTTATAGAAAATTTACTATTTTCTTTAATAACAGAATTATATCAGCAAGAAAATTAGTTTCAGCTTTGGTTGTTATAATTCGTTGTTACAATAGAATAAAACTGAAATTTTCATCAAAACGTTTTTGTGTGAAAAAGGGACCCGTATATTTTGAAATTACGCACAGAAACGATCAAGTTTTCAGGCCCACCTTGGTTTCCTGGTAAGAATATTATTATTCTTCAAACGTATTTCTGGTAAAAACAGATCAATTAAGAAATCAAAATATTCCATAAAGTCTTAATACTTTTCTAAATTGAAAAATTCCCACAGGACAGCAATAAACAAATTCGTCGTGTAGACGAAGTCGCGGGCACAACTAATAATAATTATATACGGGATAGGTTGTGTGTGTGAATGTGTGTCTATATGTGTACGTTACTTTTTGACACTAAAACGGCTAAATATATAGTACATTTACATTACTGCCGAGGCCGGGAAAAAGCAATTCGTGGACGAGTAGAGTTGGATGGACGAAGCGTAGCTGAGTCCGTCAATAAATACGAATCCATTTCCGCTGAGGCACGTATATAGTGCTTTTCTCCAATATTTAATGCGAGGAAATAAATAAATATTGTTAAATGCTTCAAAAAGTTTGCCTTATACTTCCCGCGATACTCGTTTATTTTTTATTTTTTTTTATTTTAAAGTACACGGCACGGCTCTTAATGCCATTTCATTAGAAATAATAATGTTATTAAAAAAATTGATCATACGAGTATCAACAAAAAATATAAAGTTAAATTCAAATGAAGCTTTGTATTGTATCACTAAATTACGGCTTAAAGTGCTACTACTGTACCCTTAGTGTAAGTTTTCGGTTACAAAATACGCCTCGATCGCGTTCGCGGTAAAATCTAAATTTATATGGAAACACGAATATCGCAAACGTTCCGCAAGAGGCGCTGTTCGTGTTTGTATACAAATTGAGATTTAACGCGAACGCGATCGAGACGTATTTTGTAACCGAAAACTTACACTAAGGGCACTGTACCACTACCATGAGTTTACGGAGAATTGTACAGCGTCCCTACAAATAATTTACGCCGTCGCTATCGAGTACGGTCACTGTAAACTCATGGTAGTGGTACTGAAGTAAGAAATAGGAGATTGTTAACAAAGTAAACTAAATGGCGTCATAAAAAAGTCGTATATAAAGTTCCGTCCAATACTATTTAAAAGACACTGCAAAATCCACAAGAGACACATTGTGAGAGATAATTTAGGAGTACGCGGAAGAAAATTGAAGTGCTCCCCGAGGACGATACTGAAAATATCATGTCTCGGGGAGAAGGTTAGTCAGGGGACCAATCTATAGAGCAGCCGAAATTTTGTTTTGGCCACGGTAGTATCAATAGATAGCCAATTTAGATTTTAATTTAATTTTTTAATATATTATTTTTTTATTTCATAGGTTATTATTAATTTTAAAATTGATTATTCTTTAACAGGAATTGGCAGCTTTACTAACTGTGAAGATGCAAAAAACGTGCGCCTGCATTTGTTTATACCGGGTATGGCCTGTAATACGAGCAAAAAATCAAATCATAGATCGTCCTCGTCAAACTGAACATCATTAGTTCAGCGACTTTTAAAAATAATGGAGTCTGAATTTTTCTTTTTTCATACAAATTAAACACTGCTATTAATGTACGCCATCCTAGAACACAGCCTGACGTCGCCTGTCACGCTTCAAACATTAAGCATTTTGCTTTACATTGCATCTTCGAATAAACTTAAAAGTATAGTAAAAATTAAAAATACCAGTTATTTTTAAAAGTCGCTGAACTAATGTTATTGTTTAGTTTGAGAGTATGATCTATGTTTTAATTATTTGATCATATTACAGGCCACACCCGGTATATAATATCATTGATCTCGGGTTTCAACTAAACGCGTGGGCATCAATAACAGGAAGGACAGTAAAAGTGGCCAAATTCATTCTTGAAGGAAATTCGTATTATGACTTATAATATGATATTATTCAATCTCTTGAAAAACATTATTTATAACTAGTAAATCGAGATAAGTCGGACCATTTCCTGACTCAAAAATGTTAGTTAAAAAGTAATAATTAGTAGTTTACTAATTATGACATTTCTATACCTCCTATTACTAGCTCAGTGGTGTCAATGCACCATTGTATCAGCAAAAACAGGTCCTTTTACTGACCTTCCTACGGCCCTTGAAATGTTACCATAGCATCCGTCTCATTCCGACGCCTTGACTGGAACTAATAAGACAATCACCAAAGTTAATTAGCAAGCAATTGAAAATAAATTATCGATTTCCTTGATAAAATGTTTTTTTGGGTT
This sequence comes from Choristoneura fumiferana, assembly GCF_025370935.1. Lineage (NCBI taxonomy): Eukaryota > Metazoa > Arthropoda > Insecta > Lepidoptera > Tortricidae > Choristoneura > Choristoneura fumiferana. The sequence continues at coordinate 4,023,048 of NC_133487.1, read as the reverse complement.
CCGTAGCCAGAGGGCGCAGCGAACCAAGTAATAAAATAAGGCATAGGTACCTATTCATTTATTTTGCGGGGTCGCGCAGATGTACATTTGCTACTGTGAAAATATACCTACTTAGCGGCACAAAATTTGGCCCATTCTTCATACAAAACTATCTATTACTCTGCATACATTTGAGGGCCAGATTTTCTGCTGCCTAGTATTATAAATTCTTATTCCAATTAATTGAGATGTTGAGTGTACTAATCCTAATAATCAATACATGCAAACTAGATAAAAAAAAAAACAATGCCACGAAACCCTTTCCGCGCAAGTCTGAGTCGCACTTGTCTGGTTTTTTTTTCCGAGTACTGCCTTTTCGCAACGTAACGTTTGGCAACCTGTTTCATTTCGCAACTTTTCATTTCGCAAACTCTAAAACTGTAAATATTTCAGGATTTATTCAGGGCCATCGTGTAGAACCCTTTAGGTTAGGTTAGGTTAGTTTTATAAAAATCCTGAAATATTTACAGTTTCAGAAATATTAAACAGTTGTGAAATGAAAAGTTGCGAAATGAAACGGGTTGCCAAACGTTATTCGCCGAAACATTAGTAAACCTTTTTTTTTCCTGTAATAGGTGCGCTAGATAACTGGAACTACATATATTTTGTGACAATCTTAACTAAGTACATAAAATTAAGGTAGGTACTTTAATTACGTGAAAAATCCCTCCATCTCACTAATATTATAAATGCTAAAGTTTGTAAGTCTGTTTGTTACCTCTTCACGTCTACCCCGCTCAACCAATTTAGATGGAATTTGGTTTATAATTTTGACTCCCGGAAAGGACATAGGATACCTAGTTTTTATCTGGTAAATTGCATAGTTCCCGCGGGATAGCGATAAACGACGGCGTCGCGGGCAGCAGCTAGTTTAGTAGGTAGTATTTGCAGTAAATAAAGACAAAGATAAATGTCCAATTTACAATGCAATACAAAGACTCTTTACTGTACACCAGAAATAGTAAGCGATACAGAAAACAGATACACAGAGAAAAAATACATATAAAAAATACAATCCAATTTACAAATATTTCTGCAAATAATACTGTTTTTTTACACTTTACTTACTATTTACTTTTCAAATAATTTTATTTTAGTGCACTGTCTTGAAAGTAACTATAAGAATTTATTTAATTTTTTTATGTTGCTATTGGCTAAATAATAGTTATTTTTAACTAACTTCAAAAAAGGAGGAGGTTCTATGTTCCAATGTTTGTATTTTTTTTATGTATGTTCGCGATTACTCAGTGAATTGTGAACCGATTTCCAAAATTCTTTTTTTATTCGAAAGAATATTCTTCTGAGGTGGTCCCATTGTCACCAAGTCACGATCTGATGATGGGATCCTAGGGAAATCGGGGGCAAACCTCAAAATTGATAGGCAGACCTATGGCGATTTTGGCATTTTTAGTATTAAAATGAGCATTTACATTCAGAAAGTATCATTTGGTAACCTGGACCTGATGAAGAAGACCGTAGATGACCAATGGAACTCATCAAAGTTAAGTAATGCTCGCTCGTCTATAAACGATCATGATTAATATACTTAGATAAGCGACTAAGAAGAAGCTTTAAGTTAATGATTCTTTCGAACTGATCTGATGCTGAAGCCAGAAGGTAGGCAACGGAACTCTGTTATAAAATAACTTAACTAAGTCGTGTTTGGGCTAAATGGAATCGTTGTGAGATGCAATTTGGCTAAGGATCACTAAAAAGTGAGAAATAAAGATTTTTTTTAACAAAAAAGTAAAACCGACTCAAAAAAAAAAATAACAAAATATGGAACCGACTACAATACCCTTGAAAATATATTTCTAGGTTAGTACTAGCTCGAAGTCGGTGACTCAGCACGACCAGGAGGGATCCCATAGTATGTAGGTGAGGTAGACGACTATTGTTCCACACCTGCTGGCTCATTCTGAGGCACCGACTTCGAGCTAGTACGTACCTAGAAAAATATTTTCAAGGGTTTTGTAGACGGTTCCATTTTTTGTTATTTTTTTGGAGTCGGTTTTACTTTTTTGTTAAATAAATTTTAAATACTAATGTTGCCCACTAATCAACAAGTTATTTCTTTTCAAGTCGTGTAACTACAATAAAAAACGAAGCAATGAAAATAAAGAACAATTTTTAACACGTGTGATTTTACCATCCATTTTCACGATTACGTAATGGCATCACGCTCTCTCATACTCGTAACATCGAATCTAGAGTAACAAACTAAATTCAAACGTAAACTCAAGAGAAGTTTCTTCGTTCCATTCTCAATACAAACGTAGTCCCGGTCACATTTGAAAACTAGGCAACAAAAATAGATGAAATTTTGTAAGTATGGACTAGACGTCAGTCAGATTTTCATATGAATGTGTAATATCCGAATCACAGGAGCTCAAATTTCAAGTAAATATGCAGGCATGGCTGTGAGATGCAAATTAAAATTAAAATTCAAATCCAGTAAATAGGCCGCAATGGGCACTTTTACACGTCATTTTTTAAATTACCAGCGCTTTCGGAGAGACCATCATTGCCAAGAAGAATGCGGCGCAAGAAACATGGCAGAAAGTCATGCGCACGATGTATCTATAACTGTAATGTTGTAATATACTTAAACAGCCGGTTTCGATGCGCACGGCGTGATGCGCGGTTTAGCCGTAAATCCACCTTCAAGTTAAAAAATAAAAATAAATATGTAACCAAGGACCGCGGGGCGCCGCGCTTGCGCAGCCGGAATAGTGTTAAAGTATTCAAAATAGTGAATGAGAGTTCTACACTTTCTGCCATCAAACTGCCAGTACGTAAAAAAGGTACTCTGCGCAAACTGCTACGCAGTTTGGCAGAGGTTTATAGTTATTAGTAGATTGATAATCAAGGGTGGAAAGTGACCCATTTTACCTGAGATATTTCTGGCGCTCTTGACGCACATAAATTTGCAGCGGCACGCATTGGATCGGATCGGGAAGCATACGAACGGATACGGCGACAGCTGAACAACTTCAAACCAAACGGCTCGCATCGGGTCGAATCGGAAAGAATACGAACGGATACAGCGACCGCTGAACGGGGCAGGATTTCGACGCATAGGTACGTTGGTTTCACATAGCACGGTCGCTATGAAATAGTGCCGCCCGGCTGCGGCTTCAAACGCACGTGACAACAGCCTAAAGGATATTGGATCGGATACGACGACAGGCGAAAGGATTCGATCGAATACGATGACAAGCGAACGGAGCCGATTGCGCGTCACACAATAGGTACGAGATGGCTACGATCGCGGTGAAGCTGCTGCGAGCGCCTTGGTAATAAAGACTTTAATAACTGTATACATACATATGATTTAGTATTGTTTAAACATTGTAAATTTGTTACCGATCCGATCCGATGCGAGCCTTTTGGTGGAAATCATGCTTAAGCCAATCTCGAAACGAACATTTACGTACTTATTTATCAATTTAAAAATACAGCATTACAGTTGAACATGACTCTGGTAGAATTTAACCTGTCCTCTCCCAGAGGCACAAATTTGTGCCCAAATTCCTTTGATCCTGTTATCCTGGGAGATGACAGATTAAACAGGCCGGTATGATGATGATGCATAAAAAAAACACTTGAACATACCACTTGCAATACATGCCGCATGCGTCATAGCTTTGTGTGCGTCATTCGTCTGTTTGCGACATGATAATTATAATAAACAAAGAGTTTACCCGCGGCTTCGCACGCGTAAACTATTCGATCTGGTAGTTACAATTGAAATTTCGGGATTTTACAAAATTCCTGTGGGAAATCCCAAAATTTATATCGTAATCTTCATTGAGGTGTTGTGTTAAGAACACTATCCCGTGGGAATATTGGAATAAAAGTAGCCTATGTGTTATTTCAGACATCCAGCTATCTACATACCAAATTTCATGACTTTAAGCCCAGTGAAATCTGGCACGCGGCAGTGAATGGGTAAAGAGCTTTACAGACTGCAATGCAAGATAATGAATAGATTTATTTTTCCCTGAATGGCAACGCTGACATAGATAATAGATCGCTCGTTTGTGGCTCGAAATTCGAACTTGTGATTTTATTTTGCTTAATATACAAAATGTACACACCCAATATCATATTTTCTCAAGTTTTTCGCAATTACCAAGGTCAAAGAATTGAATTGCTTTAAAATTCCAGAGAAATAATGCGTTGTTTGGGAGAAACGTGTCAAAATGGTGTTGTATAGCGCCATCCTGCTCTTTCTCGTTTTTGTTGTCCCATTCCGGCGGTTCAAATTCAAATTCAAAAATTCAAAATTCAAATTCAAAATGTTTATTGCAAGGTCATAAGTTATTACATAGATGTTAAATCAGTATATGTTTTAATCAGTTCATCATGTCCTGTCTCGGAGAGACAGTTCACTTTTATATTATAAGATTAATTTTTATAATGACAGTATTGATACAGGTGCAAGGTATAAGTTGTTTTTCAAAGGGTTTGTTTGAGTTACCTGGACCCGATAAGGCCAATTGAATGTTATTTAACTAGCCTGAGTAATTAAATAGTTAATAATATATAAGTTAAAAATAAAGCCAAATAAAACGAAACTGCGACGTGCGTTGTTTCTTTGTAAATTTGCCACGAACTTTATGGTAAACAAACACATCGCCAGGACCCCTGTACAAATGTGCGAAACAATGCAAGTGTATGTACCACACTTCCGCGTGCCAAGCCTTCTCGTTCTGAGATTCTCATTCTCATTTACCAAGTTCAGTTACCCCACAACTTATAGATAATAATATCCCATAGTTATGTAGATTCCATAGATATTTCCTTGTGACATTCGTTTGACGGATGCCCTCCGTCCAAAGTTGTTGCTATGGTGACATAGTGTGGATACTCCCGATCGATATGGCAAGTTTCAGACATGTTACCTGTGCGCATTGTCACACGGTAAAACGATAAACCGTGATCGAACGCCTCCGGTATCCTACGGTCTAAGTAATTTTTATGTTATACGAACATGAAACTTTAATTTATGAGAGAGTTCGATGTCACATTATAATAAGTCCTATATAGGTATAAGACGCTGGGCCATCGACGGATAAATACTTAATAATAACAACTGCCACTCTTAAAACGAAATACGTTGGCGTATTATGTCTGGTATGTTGCGTACAAAAAAAATAATTATGCCGACCATATAACTTATCTAATAATATGCAACCGCAACTGCATTGATACATACTATATACATATTCTTCGTGTTTATTGTGTTTCCTGTATATTGTTGTATCTTGTGTTGTAAATATATGTGTTTTCTTTATTTAATTTAAATGTATCCGTTTGACATCTAGGAAATTATAAAACAAACGAATATCTTTCACAAAGCGAAAACATGGATTTGCACGTTGACATCACTCAAGCAATTATCGCGGTCACTTGATTAATCATAACCGTAATAAAACAAAATTATCTCGTCAACGCATCATTATGTTTCACAACATTACAATCAATTTCATTAGAAAGCTTGTGAAATTCCTTTCCATAATAAAATACTACATAATCCCTTCCTATCAAGTATGGTTATGATCTAATAGTAATCTGCAATAATAAAAAAGCCGTCTCGTTATCTTATCTCGTGCCACGTGGCATCCGTGACGTCAGCCAATGGGAACGCGTTTCAACCTCGGATTATATTTACGTAAGCGGCACCGGCTCTGCATTTCGTAACACAAAGAGGTTATGAACACACGCGTTTTTAAACGCTATAGAAATTGCGTGGTAATTTAAATATACTGTGATATTAAGTTAATATGGCGCCTGTGGATTTAATGAAAATCAATTCGGAGGAACTGGCAAAGTTTTTGGACTCCTTTGACCATGTTATATCGGATTGCGATGGTGAGTGTTGAATTTTATTAGTGAGTTGACGCGTATGTGTACGCGCATGGATACATATGCTACAATCTGTACTGTTGCATTGAATGAAAGTAGACAGCGCAGCGTGGCGCTGTCAATTTCCTTTTTAACCGACTTCAAAAAAGGAGGAGGTTCTATGTTCCAATGTTTGTATTTTGTTTTGAGGAATATCAGTTTCGTCTTTAGTTAAAGAATTTTAATTGTCGATTTTTATATCAGTTTGCGATTAGCGCTGCCGGCTATTTTTTGTTGTTTTTTGAATAGTTTGTGTAATTTTTAGCGAGGTTTCTACAATTATGTGTAAACTTCTTGCGTTCCTACGAACTCATACATACTTAAACAAAATTGCCACTCAAGTTTAATAGTCGTAAGTTACCAAAATCATAATCATCATGCGAAAGTGCGGGCGTGTGCGTTTGATATTTTTGATGCTAGAACAACTAGCGGATTAAGATGTTTGTAGTCGGTTACATTTTTCATTTAAAAAAAATTGTTTGCCTGTTATAAGTTTTCCCACAAATTTTGTTTCAAAAAATCTTGTCAAAAAATACATTTCCAAAAACAAAAGAATATGTTAAATCGATTCAGCTCTTGTCACCAAAGATCTAAATATACAACTAATCAATGAAAAAATTATTTTTTAATTTTGTAAAATGTTTAATGCAGTGAATATTTATTATTATCATTTAATTTAAACATTCTTGTTATTATAATAAAAGTTGGACAGGAAAAATTGCAAGCATATGCCAGCACAACCAGTACTGCCGTGCAAAACTTAAACAACAGTAAGTGCAAAAAGTGCGTTTCGAGAAAAACGCAAAAAACCCTTTCAAAACACTTTTTTCCACTTTGCCTGAGGTTATTTACAAATATTTGAATGTAAAGATAAAGTATAGGATTCACAGAATGTGATAAAGTCATTGAAAATCGTTTCTACGTACCCTAAAATAAATTATTTGGATTTTTCCAAATTTGACACAATTACTGTACCTTGAGATAAACAGAAAATCATACTAAAAGCAGATTAAAATGCAGTAAAAAATAGAATTATTGCATGCTAAACTTATTGAAATGTAATGCTACTATTTTAGTACCTCGCCCGCTACGATATGATATAGAAGATCCTCTTAAAATAATTTAATATTTTTTTATTTAACAAAATAGGACAATTAGAGCAATCTGTAATTTGGAGACTCGTGAATCTTAGTAATATTTTTTGAGAAAACAGGTTTCTCACGCTGCCGTATTTTTTTTATTTGACATTATCGTATTTTATATTTGTATTTTTACATTAAAGTCGATAAGTCAAAGGCTTCCAGAAACTCAGGAAAGCTTGAAGTTCCATCTTATAGACTGACTAAAACCAGAGAGTCGTTTCTGGGAAATTGCATGTGTTCTTTTTTTTTTATTCGACTGGATGGCAAACGAGCAAGTGGGTCTCCTGATGGTAAGAGAGCACCACCGCCCATAAACATCTGCAACACCAGGGGTATTGCAGATGCGTTGCCAACCTAGAGGCCTAAGATGGGATACCTCAAGTGCCAGTAATTTCACCGGCTGTCTTACTCTCCACGCCGAAACACAACAGTGCAAGCACTGCTGCTTCACGGCAGGATTAGCGAGCAAGATGGTGGTAGCAATCCGAGCGGACCTTGCACAAGGTCCTACCACCTGTTCTACTCGTAATAACAAAATTCCTAAAGATTACCGATCAAACAAATACCAAAATTCAAACCTTTGTCAAATACATGCGCCTTATTAAATTAATGATCAATCAATCAATATATTTAAATAAGGGTCTAAATATAGGTGTTATATTTCAGTCAGCAGTTCATTATAATATAGTAAATAATATAATGTTTATAAATCCTTGCTTCAAATAGTGAATTTACTGTGTTAATGATTTACCTACTTAAATCCTATTCTTCTCAAGAGATGTTTTTCCGAACAGGTGGTACATTGTTTTTGACTTTCATAAGTCCTTGTTATAGCCTAAATTGAATAAAGGTATCTTGACTGACTCTTTAACTATGGTTATATTTTTGGTCTACTATTAATTTGTCTGGAAATAAAATACTTGTATTAATAACACGCTTGTTTGTTTCACATTTAGACAATAAGGCCTCCGGTCTGCTTCACACAACGCGGAACGCGACTGAAGACCAAAATCCCAGCTAAAATGCACAGTAAATGCTGCCATGAAAAGGCCGTCTAAACCACAGTACGTTAGTTCAGTTACTGTACTGTACTTTATTGTATAGTGGTCTTATATTCGGGAAAAAATTACCACTAAAATAATAGCATAAAATACAATTACTGTTTTAGCTTAGATTTAAAAAAAAACAATATTATTTAAATCACAGTATAATTATTTTAGTACATTTATATTTTACTGCATTTTAAACTGTTTTCTGACATAAAAGTTGAAACCCTGGCTAAATAAGGTTTAAAAATAGATGTTTACTGTATTTTAATCAGTAAGTTGTCAAAATACGTAACCGTAATCATTTTTTACGCCACTTACTAAAGTGGCGTAAACTAACTATAGTTTTACCAACATAATTAACTGAATTTTCATCATTTACTGTACTCGGAGGCTTCGATTTTTAACTGTTCTAGTCGTTGAAATCACAAATTGAGTATATACACACACACGCACACCTGCGTCTTATTGAGCTGATTCTAGTTCACTAAAAAACAAAAAAATCCCAAAATTAGCACTTACTGTGGTTTAGGAAATGCACGGCAGAGTAGCTTTCAATTCTTTTTTTTTTTTCGTTAAACATTGGCTGTATTTCTATATTTTTTAAATAATATATCTACACAATTATTGTGAATTCAGAAGTTGTCAAATTCTCTATTATTATTATGGTCATTGCCACGAACATAAGTAGTATTGTAATATAAGTGGCAAAACTCGCGAGTAATACAGTACAATACAAAGACTCTTTATTGTACACCAAAAATAGTAAGCGGTACAGAAAACAGATACACAGAGAAAATTACAAGTTAAGAAATAGGCGGCCTTATCGCTTAAGAGCGATAATGCGAGAGGTAATAATTATCCAGAACAGGGTCGAAAATTATGCTTATAAATTTTTTAATCTGGCGTAATATCGAACTCCTTAAAACAGCCTGTAGAAGTTGGTATTTTACATTAAATCAGAATTATTTTACACTTCTACTTATATCGCACTACATAATATATTAATGACGCGTTTGTACCAAACAAAGTCTTTAAATAGATTCTGTACTGACCGTTAGTCGCCTCTATAAAACATTATACAGCAGAAGCAACTGCAACACAAAAGACAATCATTTATACTCCACAAATCAGACTTATCCAAGCTGAAGGTTTTTAACTTGCTATCAGCATATTTTAAGATGATACGGTAGGTATGATGTATCTAATATTCAAAGCAAATTTTTAACCTCTTAAGCAGCCCTTAATCAGTAAGGCTGTATGGTACTTAAGGCCTGAAAATCTATTTTGTGCAATTTTAATATTACCTGGTACTGTAGTCAAAATACCACAAGCGGGACTTATCACACTAAAACACACGAGTAATATTTACCTCGATGTTTCAACCACATTACAGTGGCCGTGGTCACGAGTAGGCTGAAGTGTAGGGTGTCAAGTCTGCCTAGCAGCCCGAGTTCTTCGAACTACCCGCACTTGATCACAATAACCTAACCTAACCTAACCTGGTAATGTATCTTTAGTAAAGCTTTATTCTGGTTAACATTCAGCTTGTATACTACTTGGTAATCAAAGACCACAACCTGCTGATAAACAAAAAGTTCATATTTCCTACCTTTATTATTCAGATGTAAACAATACATATTTGAGTATTACTGACACTTATTTGTATTTACAGGTGTCTTATGGGCATCAGAACCGTTACCAGGAGTGGGAGACTTTATTAAATTTATGAAACAAATCGGGAAGAAAGTTCATTTTCTTTCCAACAATAGTATAAGATCTGATGAAAATTACAGCAAGTTCTTCAAAAACGCTGGTATAGAAGACGGAATTGTAAGTATAAATGAAATAAATTGAAATAATAAAGTATTTACAGCAAAAGCACAGATAATAAAATATTTACAGGTTATAGTAGTTTACCGCGACTAGATAACTCTTTGCGCTTATTTTGTGCGATCGGCTGTACGCATTTCTCGTGCCAGCTGGGCTTGGTACTAAGTATTAAAAAAAAAGGTCCTGGCACTGAATAATGAAATATTCCCATCGCTATTCTGCTCTTCAGCGTAGTACAATATCTCGAGGGAGCGATCGAACCGAATCGCTCTGAAGTACCTTTTTTTTTTTTTATTTGACTGGATGGCAAACAAGCAAGTGGGTCTCCTGATGGTAAGAGATCACCACCGCCCATAAACATCTGCAACACCAGGGGTATTGCAGATGCGTTGCCAACCTAGAAGCCTAAGATGGGATACCTCAAGTGCCAGTAATTTCACCGGCTGTCTTACTCTCCACGCCGAAACACAACAGTGCAAGCACTGCTGCTTCACGGCAGGATTAGCGAGCAAGATGGTGGTAGCAATCCGGGCGGACCTTGCACAAGGTCCTACCACCTGCAAAACCTACTCCGAATAGCTCCGATTGACCAAATCAAACTGAACGGTGATGAAATGACTCAGTGAATGATTCTTTGATCGTACTAGTTTGAGTGAGAGTGAGATAGCAAAAGGAAACGGGAAGGTTATTGGAACGAGTTCAAACCATTCATACTGGTCCATTCTTTCTTACGTACTGGTGTACTAAATGAACTAAAAATTGAACTAGTACCTTTACCCCACTGTTGGAAGCGATCCGTTTAGTTAAAGAGCATACACAACTCCAATTATTGCATTGCAATTAAAGTAGGTATATGTATGTGCTTAGTTAGTTTACGTCACACCTTGTGGTTCGTTCAAGGATGAACAACAGTTCTTTTGTTTTTCTGTATGTTTTGGAATAATATTCCGTTTCATTATGGTAAGTGATTTTTTAGGGTTGTGTGCCATCAACAGGAGAGGCCTTTACAGACAATATGAAATATAGAAATGAGACAATGGACTAAGTTATTATAATAATAACAATATTTTTTTTACAGGAAAATCTCACAATACCATCAAAAGCTATAGCAGAGTATTTGAAGTCTATAAATTTTGACAAGCATGTTTATTGCGTAACTTGTCAAGAAACTATAAAAACATTGGAGGCTAATGGATTTAAATGCAAATATGGAGTACGTATATATTTTTTTATTTATCATGAGCTTTACGATGAAGCAAATACACCTGTATAGAAATTAATTGAAGCATTTCAATCTTTAGGATTAAAAAAAGATCTTGTTTAGTAACTTAATAATATAACTGTATGTATTTAGCTTGAGTTCATTCGATGACAGTTTAAAACTATGATAATAGCAACGTTTTCTTTGTCACCTTTGTCACCATCAAAGAGACGTGACTTGTCTGATAATACTTGAATTATTGGAGAAACAAGATCTTGCTTGTAAATAGTTATGGTTAACAAAGACATATAACTACCATCATTTATTATTTTGTCAGGTTGTCATTTTATTATATAATAATGTAAAATCTCTTCAACTAGGTACTAAAAATTACTTTTATGCTTAGTGCTTAAAGTAAAACCTTCATCTAAGACCAAGGTAATCAGGTCAATAGCCACAAACAAAGAAGTTTATATATAGTTTTTAATTTATATAACACTAAAAATAAATCAATAAAACTAAATATAGCAATGCGTAAAAATTAATGGTACCGAGTAAGTGAACTATTGTTTCCACTGGTGCTTTTTCATCTTCTTGCAATGGAATTGAAAAGCAGAGTGTAAAACTCTAGCATAAACCCATTTTCCGCTCGACGTGTCCATCCACTCTTGTCGTACCGGCTCGGGTGGCTGGCTATAATGAACGTCTCGGGTGAATTGGATCATTTTGTGCTCTTATTGTACAATCCACTATTCCTCGTCAATTTATATAAGTTTAATATTCCAGCCAGACGTAGGTTACGATAGTTTCCCTAAATACGGGGAGTATTTGGTGGATGACCCTGAAATTGGTGCAGTGGTGTTTGACAGCGACTACAAAGTGAACATGCCCAAGATGTACAAAGCACAGGCTTATTTGAGAAGGCCTGAAGTGCTCTTTATTAACGGGCCGACAGACAAGTACGTACCTTTCGGGGATGGATTGGCTTTAGGTGAGGTATTGTTTTGTACGCAGTATTTAATGGTGTTTTGGAGTATTTGGAAGTCTTAACCGAATTCAGGTGGGTCATTATTTGGCAGTTTTTCTGTAAGATTTCCGTGGGCACACTTTGTTGATTAGTAGAAGATTCTGTTACAGTTTCCAAGTTGTTTAGCAGAAGTACAGGACGTCTAAAAATAATCGAAAATGTCGTCAAATTCTACAGCCCATTCATAAAAAATGTGACCACAAAAATGAGGTGGTTGAAATACTCGAATAATGACCTAGGTAACTTTAGAGATATTGATGAAAAAGATGACTATTCTATTATAGTTTTGACAGGCTCAGCATACCATTTTATGTTTTTGATTTTGTTAGGTCCACGGTAATGAAAGCGGTTGAAACTTCTGAATATTTACTATTTTCAGCTTTTTTTTAACATCAGTTTAGGAGGTCTTATCTAACAAAGATGTGACGTTTTCCCCTACTCCTTTCCCGGGTTTTGGTTTTTTTTTCATATTTTTATTTTGTAATGGCACCTTCATTTTGATTTTATTTTTCAAAATGATTTTCAGGTGCACACCAGGTCTCACTGAGGAATTAGAAAATTATGGTCGCACAAACTCTTTGTTGAAATTCCGAAAACGGTTGCAAAATAATTTCGTCATAATAGGTTTGGTTAACGAATTTTATTATTAAAGTAAACAAACACAAAACTTAAAAATGATTTAACAACTTCCATGATTAAGTATTGTTCGAGTACAATCGTTTTTTGTTAAAAAGAAACATTTTCAATACAAGCTTTTTATGCTCACTGTTCTTTTTACGACTGTACTGTGCAGTGCATAAACTTTCAAACTATCCGTGTTAAATATATTGCACCGGATAACTCACGTCTTAAATCGAGTTTATTTCATAAACTAAACCCGATTTAAGACGTGAGTCGTCTGGTACAATATAATTAACATGAGTGAGTCTAACGGTAGTTTCATGTTCAAAATTACATATCCGTGCTAAGTCCAAATCGATACCATTAACCATTAAAGCGTCATCTTGCGGAGATGATCCTGGCCGAACCACCAGAATTTTGCTACCAGATTATTGTATTGTACTTATTATCACCTAATTTACACAAATACTTATGCCTAAAATAAAAGAGTTCGAAAATTGGTTTGCAAATTTTGAAACCACATCTTATAGATACAAACATACTTACCTATTTAATACATAATAAACGTTGCAATTTAAATAAAAGCTTGTAAAAGGATCAGCATACAAAAAACTTGCGTTCCTGTTAGATATTTATTACCAATTCTATCAGTCTATTAAATTAATCAAAAAATATAATAATATAAACATTAAAAACACTTTTAGTTAAGGTTATAATAATCTTATAATACAGCAAAAGTGAAACCTAAATATCTACCCCAATACCGACTATTGACAGATCAAGAAGTCGGTAAACCGTTAGGTTAAAATTTAATCAGAATTAAATCATATAATAATAATACAGAACATACAATTACTCTCGATTAAAACGCTACACTTAATAGAATTAACATTATTATATTATTATTATTATTATTATTTTATAGAGATAATCTCTGCCAGTATAATGTTACACCAACCATACACGATGGAACTAAAAGTGGATACTTAAAAGTAACTAAGCTAAACTTGCAATTTTATCCACAGGAGTGGCAGCGTTTACAGACCTAGTGGCTGAATATACTGGCCGAACACCCATTGGTTTGGGCAAGCCATCGAAACTATACGGCGAAATTGCGATGAAACGGGCAGGAGTCACGGATGCCAGCAGGGTCTTGTTCATAGGAGATATGTGAGTAAAGCGGCATAAAATTTGGCCCACTTTCCATACAAACTTAGCTATTACTGCATTCTTCACGCCCTCAGACTAGGTGGAGCGATGATCTTCGCAGGTTAGCTGGCAAGAACTGGATGAGACTGGCCGAGGATCGTGCTCAGTGGCATGCAACTGGGGAGGCCTGGTCCAGCAGTGGACTAAGATAGGCCGATGATGATGATGATGATGATGACTGCATTCTTTTTCGTATCTCGGTCGGATTTTGCCGCTCAGTATAGAAGGGTACTATCATGATCCATCGTGAAGAGTGATAGGGAATACTATGTATAATGTGTAAAAATGGCTAACTTAACATGGCCGGTTCTATGAGTTAAAAAATGCTTGCATATTCCTTAATAGCACTTAATGATTTTTGCAGGTGGTAGGACCTTGTGCAAGGTCCGCCCGGATTGCTACCACCAGTTGTGTTTCGGCGTGGAGAGTAAGACAGCCGGTGAAATTACTAGCACTTGAAGTATCCCATCTTAGGCCTCTAGGTTGGCAACGCATCTGCAATCCCCCTGGTGTTGCAGGTGTCTATGGGCGGTGGTGATCTCTTATCATCAGGAGACCCATTTGCTCGTTTGCCATCCAGTTGAATAAAAAAAAAAGAAAAAAAAATAGCCGATGAATTATATTGACAGAAGAGTTATTTATTATATCTTAGCCTATATACAACGTTTTGTAGTTTTTTGGTGTTACGGATGTCTAGGGATGGTGGTGTTCATTTACCATCAGGATTTGTTTGCCACCCCGCGTCATAAATAAAAACATAACTGCTACTTTAAAATATTTTATCTCTATCTTTTATTACAGGATTGAGCAAGACGTTGCTCTGGGCAAGAACGTAGGATTCAAAACATTGTTAGTTCTCACGCATTTTACGGAAGAAAAAATGCTTGCGCACACGATTCAGCCAGATTTCTACGCACCTTGTTTAGGCAGTTTAGTTCCAATTTTAAATAAACATGGAAAGAAGTATTTATGTAATTTATAGACTTTGCGATTCATATCAAGGAATGACAATGTTATTACCATTTCTTTAGCTGTTTTGTAGCGAAGGAACAAAGTGATAAAGTTGTAAAATTAATACTAATAAAGCTACGTATTGGATCTCTTGTTGCTATAGAAATATATATTTTAGATCAACATGTGTAAGTTTCACATTAAACTTTAGAATGGGACACGTAACTATAAAAACGACATATTAATGTCCGAAAAAATATTGTATTTTTTTATGAATGTAACAATTTGTTTTTAATGTTTTAATAAATTTGTATTGCTTGACAGATTTTGTTTCATTACCGACTGAATATTTTTTAATAAATTTTTGGCTCTTAGTATAATTTCTTAGACCAACCTTCTAACATCATCATCATAATCATCACGGCCTAAATAGGTCGCACTGTTGGGCACAGGCCTCCTGCCAGAATGAGAGGGATTGAGCCGAAGCTTTCACGCAGTCCTATGGCGGATTTTGAGCTTCACATACAATTTAATTTCTTCGCTTCTGTGTGCGGGTTTCTTCGCGATATAATAATATGGCCGTGGCTCCTGATGGTTAGTTTTACATATTTTATGACGCGGAGACCCGAAAGGTTATAGAACATTACTGTTCAGGCCCGGAAAATAGGGAATTACCGAATGAGGTACTTTGCAAGCTGAACATCGTGAGGCTTATAAAGATATGAGTCAGAGAATTGATGGTTTCCTTTGAGACATAGGTAGACGTATGGTGCATTCAAAGAGTACCTGGGCGACCGAGCTTTGCTCGGGCTAAAACTCGATAATAAGTGTTTTCCTGGGATAAGACCAAGCTAGATCAATTTGATGAAATAAATGTATTTTCTTTCTTAATTTCTTTCATTTGTCACCCCCGAAAACCCGTACATAGCAAATTACACTCCGTGAGCTCTTAAAAAAAAACCTTCGGATTTTAGAAGCATGCTTCGGGTATAGACGATAACGATGACACGCGATCGTGATAAGCGGTTCTGTTCTCTTATCAACTTTTTTAAAGTTGTCGTAAAAAGTTATGTAAAGAATAACCATCAGTACAAAATAAACCTTACTGTAATAATATTACGCTTCTTTATCTTTTTCTAATTTTAACACTCACTCATCCCAGCCTATATACGTCCCACTGCTGGGCACAGGCCTCGTCTCAGAACAACACAATATGACTTTTTGTAATATACAAATAAAACAAAATCAGCATTGTGAGACAAAGTAACTTTTTAATTATTTTTTTTAAATGCTGGGTACAGTGTTGGGTCTACTCACTAAATTCCAAATATTTGAACTTTACTTTGATCTGTCATTTCACTTCAACAGGAAAAAAAGCGAGAGATAGGATCAAATGTGTTGATTACAATCTTAAACTAAATTTTTGGTATTATAAATATAAATTACAATCTTAAACTAAATTTTTGGTATTAAAAATATATCGATACCTAATAAATTACATGACAACGCAATATTTCCAAAATGTAAATTTTCCCGATCTTTTAATAAAGTAT
This sequence comes from Choristoneura fumiferana, assembly GCF_025370935.1. Lineage (NCBI taxonomy): Eukaryota > Metazoa > Arthropoda > Insecta > Lepidoptera > Tortricidae > Choristoneura > Choristoneura fumiferana. The sequence goes on along the minus strand of NC_133487.1, from coordinate 4,006,516 downwards.
ACCTGCACAAACCTGCGAAGCGATTCAATGATGCGTGTGAAGTTCCCAATCCGCACTGGGCCCGCGTGGGAACTATGGCCCAAGCCCTCTTGTTCTGAGAGGAGGCACTGCCCAGCAGTGGGACGCATATAGGCTGGGATGATGATATTCAATTAATAAAACACAACACAGAAAAATAAACAGTTAAAAAGAAGACAAAGTGAATCGACCTCAGAAACCTTAACTAAATAATATATACATGTTACTATAAAAATGAAAATTATAAAAAGAATACCCCGCCTAAAAGATCCGCCTGTGGCAGGGTTCCCATGACGCTGGCCGCATTACCCCTTTGGACCGCAAGTGCGATCCGCTGGGATATGCGCCAGCACAGTTTTCCATCATCATTTTTGTGTTTTTTTCTTACCCTGTTTGGTACAATTATTTTATTATTATTATTATTCCCTCAATGGCGGCCTTTAGGCTTGGGCCAATGTCATTTGCGATGACAGGGTTGCGGTTGATTCTGCAGAACGCCAACAGTTTGACAGCAGCAAGAAAATAATTTTGAAAAGAGAAAAAAAAAACCCTTTCGGCCGAACGCTGTTGCGGGAGTCACGTCACTGCGACAAAGACAAAAGATGTTGTTATTGATTAGATAGAACTATAGTCTTATATTATTAGAGGATATAAAATCACACAGAATGGTAATAAAAGGAGAATATACATATACAATTATTTTTATCATGCTTGAATGTAACCGCACAGTGTCACCAGTCACATTGTGCTGATTTTTTTTTCATGTATGCCTATCTATGTCATACATAAAATTGCGCAATTTATCCGAATCCTTGGCTCATCCCATAGAGAGACAATGATTTTTTTTTCACAGAATTTATTTTCACAAAATTACATGACACACCCTCTCACTCGATCGTTTATCCACCATTACGTCTCATATTTCGTTTTCTACATTTTTTTTACCGTACAACGGCAAATCCTACTAGACACTGGCAAAATCTTCCTCCAATGGACAGCGCCATATTTTTCTAAAAAAACAACAACAACAACCCTCTAAATTAAGATTGGTTTTTTGGAATCTTTTTGTATTTTTTATTTCAATTCCAAATTTTTTGTTACTTTTACGGTCATCCCGTAAAACTTATATCGAAAATCCAAACTGAAATATAGATGCACAGAAAAACCAAAAAATTAGGCCCGCGCTGGTCTTATTTTTCTGGTTTTTCTGTGCATCTATATTTCAGTTTGGATTTTCGAAACAACCCTCTCACTCTCACTCTATATACGATAATCACTATTGGTATATTGGCCTTGTTACCTCACTTTTCCCAAACAAAAGAGACGAACATATACGACCGATTTAGCTTACTGCTATATAATCTGCCACGTGGCACGTTGACGTTGCCAGGTTGCCAGTTGCCAACGGATACGCGTAAACTTGTAGTAAGTCCACGAAATCCATTATGTTTATAAGTTCTTGAAGTTGGAGTTGGAATATCAGTCGCAGCCAAGACTTGTATGAAAGCATTGCTTACTATTAACAGAAAAATAATAATTGTTTTTGTATCAGACTATGGCACCTGTGAATTTAGTTGAAGCAAATTTGGACGTTTTTCAAAAGTTCTTGGACTCGTTCGATCATGTGTTTTCGGATTGCGATGGTGAGAGATTGTATTTTTATTTATGCATTACATTTAAACTCTTGATGTAGTTTGTAAGTTTATGTTTACAAAACAATAATAAATAATGTTTGCTGAACAAAAAGCATTTTGTCTAGTTTCAAAAATTGTGATTAATAATAAGAAATATCATGTCATGGGACACTTGACACCAATTAACCTAGTCCCAAACTAAGCAAAGCTGAATGTTAATATTTTGTAGATAATTTTGAAATCAATGTGTTCAAAATGTCACCAATAAGCGTACCCATCTATATAATACATACTTACCTAGTAATTGCTCATTGATATGGACCTCCGCAAAGTAACGCCTGATTCAATAAATTATATAATTCAATTTATCTGCCTGTCAATCTGCATGTCACGTTATTCCCTCTAAACCACGCGACGTATTTCTTAATGCAGTTTTCATATATGAATAAGAAAAAAAAAATTACATTGAAAATATGTACATTTGTATGGCGAGATATCCAGCGGACCCCGAACTATAGGCAGGAGCCTGTATCTCGGCGCCCTGAGAGTGTGTTTAACAAATTTAGTGTGTCAAACAATATTCCGAGTGACATGTTACAAATAGACAAGTGAAAAAAAGAATAATGAAAATAATTAATTACAAAGGAAAGCATTTACAATGAAACGAAACAATCCAGAACAGTGTGTGCGTGTGTCACCATCAGTCAGCTTTACTCGATATAGTCACTACTTTTAAAAAAGCTCGTATCTCAAAGTCGATAATTTTAGAGTGAACTTTATGTCAAGATTCATTTTTGTTAACGTATTGATTTGAGATACGCAAGATTTTTTCAAAGTAGTGACGATATATTACTGGTGAATTTTTCATCTCTTTCTCCACAATTATACTCGTATGAAGCTGGGGCGGGTCGCTAGTTGAAATAGAAATACTAGAAAAATCTGTTTCAGGTGTATTATGGCCAAATAATTCCAACAACAAGCTAGAAGGAACGGGAGAGTTCATCAAATTGATGAAACAACATGGAAAGAAAGTCCATTTCCTCTCAAACAACAGTATGAGGTCAAAAGAGGAATATAAAGAACATTTCGATAACGTTGGCATCCTTGATGGTTTTGTAAGTACCTATTCCTTGACGCTGGCTTGGATGGTTTTGTAAGTACCTATTCCTTGACGCTGGCAAAATTGTCCCAATGGACAGAAGCAATTTATTGAAGAAAAAAAAGTACCTACATACCTATTCATGATTACATACTTTAGTAGTCGATATTAGGTTATGTGCATTTCTTTCTCATTACTACGTACTCAATAAAGAATAATTTCTTAATACTATTTAAAAAACTGCAAGAAAATAAAATAAAAAGTTTTTACAAGCTTTAATTTAAATTGCAACGTTCGTATTTATTATCATCATCATCATCATCCCAGCCCATATACGTCCCAATGCTGGGCACAGGCCTCCTCTCAGAACAAGAGGGCTTAGGCCATAGTTTCCACGCGGGCCCGGGGCCGATTGGGAACTTCACACGCAACATTGAATTGCTTCGCGGGTTTGCGCAGGTTTCCTCACGATGTTTTCCTTCACCGCAAAGCTCGTGGTAAATTTCAAACGTAATTCCGCACATGAATTTCGAAAAAGTCAGACGTGCGACCCGGGGTTTGAACCCACGACCCTCTGCTTGCGAGGCGATAGGTGAAACCACTAGGCCACCAAGGCTTCCCCACTAGGCCACCACGGCTGCGGCTTCGTATTTATTATGTATGTGAGTTGTAATTTTAAAATTAGCAAACAACTTTTCGATCACCTTCTGGTATCGGATTAAGTTTTGGATTATTCTTTATTTGACTGGATGGCAAACGAGCAAGTGGGTCTCCTGATGGTAAGAGATCACCACCACCCATAAACATCTGCAACACCAGGGGTATTGCAGATGCGTTGCCAACCTAGAGGCCTAAGATGGGATAACTTAAGTGCCAGTTATTTCATCGGCTGTCTTACTCTCCACGCCGAAACACAACAGTGCAAGCACTGCTGCTTCACGGCAGGATTATCCAGCAAGATGGTGTCATACTTTTTTATCGTAAATCTTATCGTAAAATTTTGTAGTCTGGTTTATTTACGACTGTGAGAAAATATTTAATGTATTTTACACAAATTTATTTGCAGGAAAATCTGACAATACCATCCATTGCAATAGCAGAGTATCTTAAATCCATGAATTTCGACAAGCAAGTTTACTGCGTTACTTGTCCAGAAACTAAAAAAGTACTCGAGTCCTACGGCTTCAAATGCAAGTATGGAGTAAGTGGATCATATTTTTAGCTTCTCGATTCCTACGTCTACTCACAGTCTAGTGCACACGAATCTACTACTAATTAACTCGTCACACGTCCTAGAGACTACGTTAGTCCCTAACTTTTTTGCGAGAAATGTCCTAGAGACTACTGGTAGACTACTGGTAGTCTTTATAGGGCATTTCCTGCATAAAAAGTTAGGGACTATCGTAGTCTTGGACGCGTGACGGGTTAAAAGGCTGTAATCCGTAATTCGTAATCCTGAGATTACCTGACTTCATTAAGGCTAAGACAAATAGGTACATATACATAATAATAGGTAATAATAAAATATTTATTCAAATAAGACAAAATAGCACAAGAGAGGATAAAACAACAATTATAAATGAAAAATTTAGGTACAACATTGCGCAAAATATCACAAAGCTAATACATTACCTATACTGTAATATTTATTCAATATATTTACTTTTCACTTTCTTCGCAACTCGTTAAGTTTTTGTTCTACAAAATGATCCTAATTTCCAGCCAGATGTAGGTTTCGACAACTTTGCTGATTACGGCCAGTACTTGAAAGATGATCTTGACATCGGTGCAGTGGTGTTCGACAGTGACTATAAAGTTAATATGCCGAAGATGTACAAAGCACAAGCTTACTTAAGAAGACCTGAAGTCCTATTCTTCAATGGGCCGACGGATAAGCACGGGTTTATTGGAGAACATGGAACAGGTCTAGGTTGGTATGATGCTTTTTCGATTTCTATGCATTATTTTCCTTTGTTAACTTCGGAGACTTCTTCTAATGAACACTGGTCTTTCCCTTTCAAATGTTGCTAAAACAAATGGTCTAATACTTAAGTAAGTACCTTGTCTAGTACCTTGTAATAAAGTGCCTTCCGCATTCTTCGGGTCCTAGCGCGCGAGGTAATTTTTATCAGTTATTCTTTTTGGATTTGGGTAAAATAGTTTTGGGAATAGTAAGGTTGTAGAATAATCTTTGAAATTACTGTAATAAGTTATTAAAAAATTACAAAGTAAGATTTCTGGAATTACGTTTAGACTACTTTTTTCGATATCTGTGGTATACATAATACAATAATCATGTAAAATCCCAAACTATAAACCTTAAATGTGACAGAAATGAGTGCTGAAAATGATGGTCATTCCATGTGCGATAGACAGTAATTAAGGCATTAGATCGTTACAAACGTACAATTTGTAATCTATGAATCTTTTAACCTCAAAACAAACGGAATGAAGTGCTCTGTACGCCACAGAAAAACCAGCGACAAATCAACTTGTTATTGAATTCTATTGGAGAAGAATTAATTTAGAGTTGAATTTTGGCGTGTGAGGCATTCCATTGGCTGTCACGACTGGATTACTGGGGCGGTGATGAGGTTAACAACTTGGATATTGCACGCACGCCATCTATGAACACAACTTCTTTTCAAGTGCTAGTTTATTTTTCGCAGGAATGTCAGCATTTGCAAATATAGTCGCTGAATACAGTAACCGAATACCAATAGGCTTGGGGAAACCATCGAAACTGTACGGCGAATTCGCGATGAAACGGGCAGCGGTTACCGATCCCAGTAGGGTGCTTTTCATCGGCGATATGTAAGTTGTATTTCTTTTTGTTCAAAACTTGAGGTCCTGTTTACATTATTCCACTAAATGTTTTCCAGTATCATGGTACTGCCATGTTCGAACGATCTTTTGTAGTTCAGCAACGCGGCCTTGCAACTGCTACTACTACTAAGCTACTGGAGTAATGTAAACTGAGACTGAACATTTAGAGATTATACGTATCCAACCATACTAATAATAATAAATGCGAAAGTAACCGTTTGTTTTGAACATTAAACTACCGTGAGACTCACTCATATTAAATGATATTGTAACGGATAACTCACGTCTTAAACCGAATTTAGTTCGACATGTTTCGGGCTATTTCGTAGCCCTTCTTATCAGGAGCACGCGACTCGGCGGCTGCCGCAACACGCACACTACGCGCCACCGCTCTGCTCGCGCGACTGCCCGACGAAACTAACACCGGCGCACAACTACCCGCATTTTTATTGTCAATGTCTAATGTAGGGTAGCACACAACACGAACAACATCGCTCCGTAAAGGCATGTTCACACCATCCGATGACGCAAAAATAAACAAAAAATAAAATTAACAAAAAAAAATAAAAATAAAAAAATGCGTAAAGGTGTACACAATTAACAGTATTATGCCATAAATGTAACCGGAACTTGTCAGACGGAATGTCAAACGCACAAATGACACACGACGGCGACGGTTGGTAACGAAACGAAATGTGCTAGTGAGCACTACAGGTATACTACGAGTATATAGATATATACCTTTCAATACAACGAATATATTTTTGCCTGACACGCTGCTATTACGGTCATGCTATGATATGGTGTAATGTGTAGAGATCCTCGAAGGCCCTCGGCAGAGTGATCTGCTGAAGGTTGCGGAAGTCTAAGGCCGAGTTTAGACTAGAAAGAAAAATCGTGCAAGTTGGATTACATTGAGATTCCATAAAGCGGACGACTTAAAAGTGGTCAATCGAACGCCGCAATGTAATGCAACTTGCATGATTTTTCTTGCAAGTCTAAACTAGGCTTAACAGATGTGGGTTCACCCAGGATTGGTTATTGCAGTTGCCGCGTGCTTTGGAGCAGGCGTATGCCCAGCAATGGGCATGTTTCACCTGACGATGATGATGATTTTGATGATGAAAATAATGACGTTTTAATTTTCTTTCGCAGGATTGAGCAAGACGTCGGTCTGGGCAAGAACGTTGGCTTCAAAACGTTACTAGTACTAACGCATTTCGTTGAGGAAGAAATGAGAGTCCATAAGATAAAACCCGACTTCTTCGCTCCTTCTTTAGGACATTTGGTGCCAAAGTTGAAAACTCTTTTAAAATAACTTATTTTGCTTATAATTCAGACAATTTAGTCATAACCTCCTGAGTCCTCGCGTACTTAATAAAGGACCAATAAACACTAAGAATAACGACCGAATGTATTTTATAAAGCACAAATTGTTCATTGACTAAAAAATTCTAAGAATTTTGAAATAATATCCAAAATAACGAAGCAGGTCAACCACGTCTAGGTCTTAAGCACTAAGTTCGTTAAAAAAAGTCAGGACTCAGGAGGATAAAAGGAGTGGTCAAATTACAAAAATTCCGACAAAGCTGAATTCTGGTGGATCTTGGGTACCCATAAAGAACTCACCTCTTATTCGAGCTCTATCGAATCTTAATACGCTTCTCGCATCGGCGCCAGATTGTGATATCTTTGCTAGTAGCTGGAAGAATTTATGTAGCGAGGGTATGAGGTTCTGTGAGGCGAAGGATGACCGTCCATCTTCACTAAATTGTTTGTAAATGTTAATTCTGTTATTTAGTGTGCCATGTGTCATGTGTTGTGCTTGTTAATATTTTATGAATTTCACAGTGCTTTGGCTTGTCTGTAATGCTGTGTATTTTTTTCATTAAATAAATTAATAAAGAATAAGTTGTCAAAAGTTCCAATTGAAAAAGGGAAAGGGAAATTATTCGGGGTCTAAGGTCAAAATTTGTGGTATTTTGTTTTTCGAAAAAGTTAAGTTTTATCAAAAACTAGCTTTAACAAAAATTATAGACTAAAATTATCTACAAATATGGTGCTTATAATTTTTTTTTCTAATAATTACCATTCCTGAGATATTGCGATTCTAAAAATTGAAGGCGTCACGTTCTACATGATAGAACATATTATATGTCACGTATACGGGATCCCTTTGTTTCCCGTATTTTTTTGTTTCGAATTTCGATGGTCAGAAATTGATATCCATAAAATGTATAAACATAAACATCACTTGTCATAATTTTTGTTCAGCATAACGCTTATTAGCTCTAATATTAATGTCATACAATATTAAATTCTATAATCACAAAAATCATACATTTTTAACTAAAACGTTCAATGTTCTAATGAAAATTATTCAGAAATAGTTTAAGGCATATTGCTTAATGGTTGTTACTCATATCATTTTAATGAAAGTGAATGAAGTCTTAATAAACTAAATCCATAACATTGATAGGCTTATAGATAATTACTCTGAAACATTTCCAGGCATACCTACATTTGAAAGTGCTAATTCATTTTACTACGACTTTAGATAATTATGACTAATAAAAATTATGATGAAAATCGCCTGATCAAGAATATAATAAGACAAAATCGAGTATGACAGTTAATTACTTAGACAGGCGATGGGATAACCGTAACCCACATTTTTATTTCTGGTTTAAAGGAACATCTCTGACTTTCGTAAATACATTTTTTACAAGGCGTTAAATACGGTTGTAACAGTGTATAAAGTACGTATGAAGACACGCTAGTTCTAAGGGGCCTGGTCATCATCATCATCATCATCAGCCCGAAGACGTCCACTGCTGGACAAAGGCCTCCCCTTAGAACGCCACAATGAACGACAACAACTCGCCACTTGCATCCACCGGTTTCCCGCTACTCTCACGAATGCGATGATGCGAGCTATGCTTGGAGTTTCTTTGCGCGATAGAATCCGGAATACGGAGGGCCTGGTAAAGGGTTAAAATTCGCAGTACTTTCTATATGATTAACTTGAAATTTAATCAGGGAAAGTACCGTGTTATATAATGAGATGTGTGCTAAAAATATTAATTGTTTGAGAAAGTGGTGTGTGGAAAACAGTGTTACTTAATAATATATATTATATAACATATTTCTTTGTTTGACTTTTTCTAGATTACAACCCGAATAGTTTAAATAGAAGATTCATTTGAGTATTAATTTGGTAGAGACGGTACTATCCCTGTCCGTAATAATAATAATATACGTATCAGATCAACTCAGCTGTTTTAAAAAAGCAAATAAAAATGATTACTTACTGCTGCCCGCTCAAATGCTTCGAGTCTCCAGATACTCAAATCGATGGTGTTGCGTGAATTCATTGCTACGCTTATAGCTTGTCATTGTCATTGTGTCACATATATAGCAGAGAACTAAGGTTACATCGAATTGCGATCGAAAGAGAAAAGTTTATGAGCATCGAACGAAAAATTTGATGATGCTGTATATCGCAATTTCTTCTTTTCAAGATTTCTGCTGATTCAGATTCCTGCAGTAGTAGTATGATTTTAAATAGATGGTTGTTAGTCTGAATTACCTCTCGAATGACCAAGTTGAACGATGAATACTGTTGGTTAGATAATGGTAAATTTACCACGAGCTTTGCGGTGAAGGAAAACATCGTGAGGAAACCTGCACTAACCTGCGAAGCAATTCAATGGTGCGTGTAAAGTTCCCGATCCGCACTGGGCCCGCGTGGGAACTATGGCCCAAGCCCTCTTGTTCTCAGAGGAGGCCTGTGCCCAGCAGTGGACGTATATAGGCTGGGATGGATGAAAATGGTTAGTATTATGGATGTAGGATAAACATTTGGTTCTGAACTAACTTGGGGTATATTTCTATCAATTTTGCTACCAAGTTTATTCAAGCCGGACCCCACAACTTATATACCCAATAATTACTCGTATATTGATTCCATAGATCTCCCCGGCTGACATTCGCTTGTCGGATGCCCTCCGTCCAAGGTTGCTACTACGGTGACGTAGCGTAGATACTCCCGATCGATATGGCAAGTTTCCGACATTTTCCTTGTGCTCATTGTCAACTGATACCTATACATAGAACGCCTGTATCTAAAAGGAAATACTATGCCTGGTATGTTGAATACAAAAATAAATATGGCGACCATAAATCATCTTGTAGGTACCAACTAAAATGAAAGCGCAACTAATAACACATAGGTACTATCTATTGTGACTTGTTTTGTGTCAAATATAGATTTATTTTCTTTCACAAATCAAAAAAACAATGGGTTTTGGCACTTTGTTATCACTCAAGTAATTATCGCGGTCAATTGATTAATCATAACCCACAATACTTAATAAAACAAAATCACCACCACATACATGATGCTACCGTGAGTCTAAAACTGGTAGCATGGTGTACGGTGTGTCACTCTGAAGATGAGCTCTGATTGAGTTCGAAACGCGTCAGTGTAGTGTGGTGGTGGTGATAGATGGGTTTGTGTGATTTGTGTGTGTTCTTACAGTGTGGAGGTGGAGGAACTGCATGAACACGCATAGTTTGCATAAGCTTAGCTATCGTAAGGTCGCGGGTGAGCAAGGAAATTCTTTTAGTTCAGTAAAATTATTTACGTTATCTTATCTCGTACCACGTGGAAACGTTGACGCCAGCCAATGGGAACGCGTTTCAACGTCGAATTATAACGTAAGCGTTACCGAGCCGACTCCGCATTTGGAAACAACAAAGAGAGGTTATGAACACACGCGTTTTTAAACGCGAAATTGCGCGGAATTTTTGTTTTGAAATTATGTGTTGATTTAAATAAACAGTGATATCAAGTTAATATGGCGCCTGTGGATCTGCTGAAAGTAAATTCGGAGGAACTGGCGAAGTTTTTGGACTCCTTTGATTATGTTATGTCGGATTGTGATGGTGAGTTATGAATTTTATTAATGAATCGACGCGTATGTCGCTGCTTATAAACAAAAGGGCCATAAGTCAAAATTTTCCAAAATCAATTTTAGTTAAAAAATGTGTCCAAAATCAGCCTTATTTTTATATTTCACGAAGACACCCGTTAAAATCGGCCTATTAACGTGAAATATACGCATGCGCCCCTTTGGCATTTTGACGCGTTGATGGCTAGGTTCAGAGCAAAGGGGCCATATTTTTAGTTGCAATTCGTTTCTGGAAAAGTTACCAACTTTGTGAGCGAATTTTATGGGCAACAGGGCCACATTTGGGAACACGTAATTGAACAATTATTTTTAGGATAAAACTGACACATTTTGGAGAGTGTTCGTTTCACTTATAAAAACAAAAAAAAATACACAATTATTTATAGGACAAAACTGCCACATTTTGAATAACGCCCGTATAGCAAAAAAAACGCCTTATACTCGTATATTATTATTGTTTTATACTAAAGAGTTTTTTTATGTGAAATGTCTGTTTTGCTCAAAACGAATGCTTGTTTTGCTTGTGATATTTTCTTTTAAGTCAAAAGGTTTTGATACATACTTTGCTTTATGATAATTGTATAACCAATAATTTTCGCCATAACATAAGAAATACACAATAATATCACGGGACAATTCACGGGGCAATAATAAAAATATGCTTCACAATTCA